>NW_017215182.1:0-14120 GCF_001704415.2 Capra hircus
GCAGAGGGTCGAGAGGGCAGGATCCTTGTCCCCGGTGCGGGTCGGGAGAGAATTCGCCTGCGTGCGTACCGGTGTGCGGGCATACAACGAAGAGCAGGCGCGTCTCCACAGGAAAGCGAGAGAACTTGGCCAGGTTTCCTGGAGGAGCCAATCCCAAGTCAAGGCACCCAGTGCCGGCGATGGTTCAGGTCATTCCAGGAAGACCGTGTGCTTTCGCCCTGAGCGACGTGCGCGGGGTCGACGTTGTCAAGCCCGGGAGGGAAGTGCGAGCGCCTGGCACACCACGGTTGGCACTGGGACAGGCGGGCCCTGGGAAAGCGTCGTGGTAAAGCCATCGTGGCGGATATAACGCAGCGCAGCGAAAGCCACAGATCCTTAGATCGCAGCGAGCGAAGGGGAAGCGTGAACCTGCTCGCTCACAGCTCGGGGAGGAAAGCGCACGTGCATGCCCCAGCAGTGACGAGTACTGACTCCCTGGGGAACACCAGAAGTACCCCAAGATCCTAGTTCAGGCACTGAGAGGAATCTAGCCAGGTTCTGAAGCACAACTCACACAAAGTTCGTATTAGGCACTGCATCGACGGAGAGATATCCTGAGAGGACCCTACAACTCCGCATCGTCCTGACTGGCCTTTTTGAGGCAACTCAGCCGCGGGTGCCTCCTGAGGTCCCTGGTCGTAAGTTGAGAGCACCTGCCCGCGCAACTTCGAGCGAAAACAGAGATTCTCAACCTCCAGGCGAGATGAGGCCCATTTCCCCTGAGGCGTCTCGAGTCTAATAACACCTAACCTCTGGAACTTCCAAAGGGTCCTTCACACCCTTGGCTGCCAACTCAAGAAGTTCCCCGACATACCGTCTCCACTCGAGAGGAAGCACGAGAGTCCCGCCCACATCCAGAGGAGCCCCGTTTCTGCCTCCTAGCTCGGAGAGGTGGATCCTTTCCCTGCATTGGTCCGTCAAGAATTCCCGGCGTTCCCGTCGCATCTCAAGAGGAGGTGCTCACCACAGGAAAGGCGAGAGGAACTCCAGGGTCGTGCCACCATTCCCAGAGTCCCCCAGATATCTCAGTCCATTCCAGGGAAACCTGTTTTCCCTGCACTGACTCGACGTTCAAGTCGAGGGATCGACTCACACCATGGTGGCACGTGGGACAGCCCTGTGGGAAAGCCTCGTGGGAAAAGCGTCGTGGGAAAGCCTCAAGCGAAAGCCAACAGATCCCTTGATCTAGGCCTATGGAAGCGTGACACTCCTGCTACAGCTCGGGAGGAAAGCGCATGTAAATGCCCCCACTGGAGACGACGACTGACTCCCCTGGGGAGACCACAGAAGTACCCCAAGATCCATGTCGGCACTGGAGAGGAATCCTCAGGTTCTGGCACCGACTCCACACAAGGTCTTAGACTCCAGCATCGACGGGAGAGGAATCCCGAGAGGACCCCGAGCAACTCCCATGGGAACTGGCCTTTACTGAGGCCACCAGAGTGGGTCCCGGAGGTCCCCGTCGTACGTCGAGAGCACCTGCGGCAACTCGAGAAAATCGAAGAGGTTCTCCCCTCCAGGCGAGATGAAGCCCATTTCCGCTGAGGCGTCTCGAGTCTAATCACACCTAACCTCTGGAACTTCCAAAGGGTCCTTCACACCCTTGCTGCAACTCAAGAAGTTCCCCGACATACCCGTCTCCACTTGAGAGGAAACACGAGAGACCCGCCCACATCCAGAGGAACCCCTTTTCCGCCTCCTAGCTGGAGAGGAGGGATCCTTTCCCTGGGTGGTCGGGAAAGAATTCCCGGCGTTACCGTCGCATCTCAAGAGGAGGCGCTCTCCACAGGAAAGCCGAGAGGAACTTCAGGGTCGTGCCACCATTCCCAGAGTCCCCCAGATTTCTCAGTCCATTCCAGGGAAACCTGTTTTCCCTGCACTGCCTCGACTTTCTAGCCGAGGATGGACTCACACCACGGTGGCACGTGGGACGGCCCTGTGGGAAAGCCTCGTGGGAAAGGCCCTGATCCCTAGATCCACGCGAAGGGAAGCTTGACACTGCTGCTAAACTCGGGCGGAAAGCGCACGTGCAATCCCCCACTCGAGATGAGGACTGACTCCCCTGGGGAGACTCCAGAAGTACCCCAAGATCCATGCCAGCCCTGGAGAGGAATGCTCAGGTTCCCGCACCGACTCCACACAAGGTATTAAGCCACGGCATCGACGGAAGAGGAATCCCGAGAGGCCCCCGAGCAACTTGCATTGGGACAGGCCTTTCCTGAGGCCACCAGAGCGGGTCCCTGAGGTCCCCGTCTTAAGTCGAGAGCACCTGCCGCAAGTCGAGAAAATCCAGGAGGTTCTCCCCTCCAGGCGACATGAGGCCCATTTCCGCTGAGGGGTCTCGATGCTAATCACACCGAACCTCTGGAACTTCCAAAGGGTCCTTCACACCCTTGCTGCAACTCAAGAATTTCCCCCACATAGCCGTCTACACTCGAGAGGAAGCACGAGAGTCCCGCCCACATCCAGAGGAGCCCCATTTCCGCCTCCTAGCTCGAAGGGGGGATCCTTTCCCTGCATTGTCGGTCAATAATTCCCGGCGTTCCCGTCGCATCTCAAGAGGAGGCGCTTTCCACAGGAAAGGTGAGAGGAACTCCAGGGTCGTGCCACCATTCCCAGAGTCCCCCAGATGTCTCAGTCCATTCCAGGGAAACCTTTTTTCCCTGCACTGCCTCGACTTTCAAGTCGAGGATCGACTCACACCACGGATGGCACGTGGGACAGACCTGTGGGAAAGCCTCCGAGGGAAAGCCAGAGATCCCTTGATCCACGCGAAGGGAAGCGTGACACTGCTGCTACAGCTCAGGAGGAAAGGGCACGTGCATGCCCCCACTTGAGACGAGGAATGACTCCCCTGGGGACACTCCAGAAGTACCCCAAGATAGATGTCAGCACTGGAGAGGAATCTTCAGGTTCCTGCACCGAATCCACACAAGGTCTTAGGCCCCGGCGTCGACGGGAGAGGAATACGGAGAGGCCCCGAGCAACTCACATGGGGACTGGCCTTTCCTGAGGCCACCAGAGCGGGTCCCTGAGGTCCCCGTCGTAAGTCGAGAGCACCTGCCGCAACTCGAGAAAATCCAGGAGGTTCTCCCTCCAGGCGAGATGAGGCCCATTTCCACTGCGGCGTCTCTAGGCTAATCACATGGAACATCTGGAACTTCCAAAGGGTCCTTCACACCCTTGCTGCAACTCAAGAAGTTCCCCGACATACCCGTCTCCACTCGAGAGGAAGCACGAGAGTTCCGCCAACATCCAGAGGAAGCCCCGTTTCCGCCTGCTAGCTCAAGAGGAGTGATCCTTTCCCTGAGTGGTCGGGAAAGAATTTCCGGCGATCCCGTCACATCTCAACAGGAGGCGCTCTCCACAGGAAAGGCGAGAGGAACTCCAGGGTCGTGCCACAATTCGCAGAGTCCCCCAGATATCTCAGTCCATTCCAGGGAAACCTGTTTTCCCTGCACTGCCTCGACTTTCAAGCCGAGGATAGACTCACACCACGGTGGCACGTGGGACAGCCCTGTGGGAAAGCCTCGTGGGAAAGCCCGTGGGAAAGCCTCGAGGCAAAGCCCCTGATCCCTTGATCCACGAGAACGGAAGCGTGACACTGCTAGTACAGCTTGGGAGGAAAGCGCACGTGCATGCCCGCACTGGAGACGAGGACTGACTCCCCTGAGGAGACTCCAGAAGTACCCCAAGAAGCATGTCAGCACTGGAGAGGAATGCTCAGGTTCCGGCACCTACTCCACACAAGATCTTAGGCCCCGGCATCGACGGGAGAGGAAACCCGAGAGGCTCAAGAGCAACTCGCATGGGGACTGGCCTTTCCTGAGGCCACCAGAGCGGGTCCCTGAGGTCTCCGTCGTAAGTCGAGAGCACCAGCCGCAACTCGAGAAAATCCAGGAGGTTCTCCCCTCCAGGCGAGATGAGGCCCATTTCCGCTGAGGCGTCTCCAGGCAAATCACATCTAACCTCTGGAACTTCCAAAGGGTCCTCCACACAATTGCTGCAACTCAAGAAGTTCCCCGTCATACCCGTCTCCACTCGGAGAGGAAGCACGAGAGTCCCGCCCACATCCAGTGGAGCCCCGTTTCCGCCTCCTTGCTCGAGAGGAGGGATCCTTTCCCTGCGTGGGTCGGGAAAGAATTCCCGACGTTTCCGTCGCCTCTCAAGAGGAGGCGCTCTCCACAGGAAAGGCGAGAGGAACTCCAGGGTCGTGCCACCATTCCAGAGTCCCCCAGATGTCTCAGTCCATTCCAGGGAAACTTGTTTTTCCTGCACAACCTCGACTTTCAAGCCGAGGATCGACTCACACCACGGTGGCACGTGGGACAGCCCTGTGGGAAAGCCTCGGGGGAAAGCCTCGTGGGAAAGCCACAGATCCCTTGATCCACGCGAATGGAAGCGTGACAACGCTGCTACAGCTCGGGAAGAAAGCGCAGGTGCATGTCCCCACTCGAGACGAAGACTGACTCCCCTGGGGAGACTCCAGAAGTACCCCAAGATCCATGTCACCACTGGAGAGGAATCCTCAGGTTCCGACACCGACTCCACACAAGATCTTAGGCCCCAGCATCGACGGGAGAGGAATCCCGAGAAGCCCCCGAGCAACTCGTTGGGGACAGGCCTTTCCTGAGGCCACCAGAGCGGGTCCCTGAGGTCCCCGTCGTAAGTCGAGAGCACCTGCCGTAACTCGAGAAAATCTAGGAGGTTCTCCCGTCCAGGCGAGATGAGGCCCATTTCCGCTGAGGAATCTCGAGGCTAATCACATCTAACATCTGCAAGATCCAAAGGGTCCTTCACAACCTTGCTGCAACTCAAGAAGTTCCCTGACATACCCGTCTCCACTCGAGAGTAAGCACGAGAGTTCCGGCCACATCCAGAGGAGCCCCGTTTACGCCTCCTAGCTCGAGAGGAGGGATCCTTTCCCTGCGTGGTCGGGAAAGAATTCCCGGCATTCCTGTCGCATCTCAAGAGCAGGCACTCTCCAAAGGAAAAGCAAGAGGAACTCCAGGGTGGTGCCACCATTCCCAGAGTCCCCCAGATGTCTCAGTCCATTCCAGGGAAACCTGTTTTCCCTGCACTGCCATGATTTTCAAGCCGAGGATCGACTCACACCACGGTGGCACGTGGGACAGCCATGCAGGAAAGCCTCGGGAAAAACCTCGTGGGAATGCCTCGAGGGAAAGCCCCTGATCCCTTAATCCCAGCGAAGGGAAGCGTGACACTGCTGCTGCAGCTCGGGAGGAAAGCGCACGTGCATGCCCCCACTCGAGACGAGGACTGACTCCCCTGGGGAGACTCCAGAAGTACCCCAAGATCCACGTCAGCATTCGAGAGGAATCCACAGGTTCTGCCACCCGACTCCACACAAGGTCTTAGGCCCCGGCATCGACGGGAGAGGAATCCCAGGGGTCCCCGAGTAACTCGCATGGGTACTGGCCTTTCCTGAGACCACCAGAGCGGGTCCCTGAGGTCCCCGTCGTAAGTCGAGAGCACCTGCCGCAACTCGAGAAAATCCAGGAGGTTTTTCCCTCCAGGCGAGAGGAGGCCCATTTCCGCTGAGGCGTCTCGAGGCTAATCACACCTAACCTCTGGAACTTCCAAAGGGTCCTTCACAGCCTTGCTGCAACTCAAGAATTCCCCGACATACCCGTCTCCACTCGAGAGGAAGCACGAGAGTCCCGCCCACATCCAGAGGAGCCCTGTTTCCGCCTCCTAGATCGAGAGGAGGGATTCTTTCCCTGCGTGGTCGGGAAAGAATTCCCTGCGTTCCCGTCGCATCACAAGAGCAGGCGCTCTCCACAGGAAAGGCGAGAGGAACTCCAGGTTCCTGCGACCAATCCCAGAGTCACCCAGATGTCTCAGTCCATTCCAGGGAAACCTGTTTTCCCTGCACTGCCTCGACTTTCAAGCCGAGAATCGACTCACACCACGGTGGCACGTGGGACAGCCCTGTGGGAAAGCGTCGTGGTAAAGCCTCGTGGGAAAGCCACGAGGGAAAGCCACAGATCCCTTAATCCACGCGAAGGGAAGCGTGAAACTGCTGCTACAGCTCGGGAGGAAAGCGCACGTGCATGCCCCCACTAGTGACGAGTACTGACTCCCCTGGGGAGACTCCAGAAGTACCCCAAGATCCATGTCAGCACTGGAGAGGAATCCTCAGGTTCTGAACACAACTCCACACAAGGTCTTAGGCCCTGGCATCGACGGGAGAGGAATCCTGAGAGGACCCTAGCAACTCGCATGTCGACTGGCCTTTCTTGAGGCAACCAGAGCGGGTCCCTGAGGTCCCTGTCGTAAGTTGAGAGCACCTGCCGCAACTCGAGAAAATCCAGGAGATTCTCCCCTCCAGGCGAGATGAGGCCCATTTCCCCTGAGGCGTCTCGAGTCTAATAACACCTAACCTCTGGAACTTCCAAAGGGTCCTTCACACCCTTGCTGCAACTCAAGAAGTTCCCCGACATACCGGTCTCCACTCGAGAGGAAGCACGAGAGTCCCGCCCACATCCAGAGGAGCCCCGTTTCTGCCTCCTAGCTCGAGAGGTGGGATCCTTTCCCTGCATTGTCCGTCAAGAATTCCCGGCGTTCCCGTCGCATCTCAAGAGGAGGTGCTCACCACAGGAAAGGCGAGAGGAACTCCAGGGTCGTGCCACCATTCCCAGAGTCCCCCAGATATCTCAGTCCATTCCAGGGAAACCTGTTTTCCCTGCACTGACTCGACGTTCAAGTCGAGGATCGACTCACACCATGGTGGCACGTGGGACAGCCCTGTGGGAAAGCCTCGTGGGAAAGCGTCGTGGGAAAGCCTCAAGCGAAAGCAACAGATCCCTTGATCTAGGCCTATGGAAGCGTGACACTCCTGCTACAGCTCGGGAGGAAAGCGCATGTAAATGCCCCCACTGGAGACGACGACTGACTCCCCTGGGGAGACCACAGAAGTACCCCAAGATCCATGTCGGCACTGGAGAGGAATCCTCAGGTTCTGGCACCGACTCCACACAAGGTCTTAGACTCCAGCATCGACGGGAGAGGAATCCCGAGAGACCCCGAGCAACTCCCATGGGAACTGGCCTTTACTGAGGCCACCAGAGTGGGTCCCGGAGGTCCCCGTCGTACGTCGAGAGCACCTGCGGCAACTCGAGAAAATCGAAGAGGTTCTCCCCTCCAGGCGAGATGAAGCCCATTTCCGCTGAGGCGTCTCGAGTCTAATCACACCTAACCTCTGGAACTTCCAAAGGGTCCTTCACACCCTTGCTGCAACTCAAGAAGTTCCCCGACATACCCGTCTCCACTTGAGAGGAAACACGAGAGACCCGCCCACATCCAGAGGAACCCCTTTTCCGCCTCCTAGCTGGAGAGGAGGGATCCTTTCCCTGGGTGGTCGGGAAAGAATTCCCGGCGTTACCGTCGCATCTCAAGAGGAGGCGCTCTCCACAGGAAAGCCGAGAGGAACTTCAGGGTCGTGCCACCATTCCCAGAGTCCCCCAGATTTCTCAGTCCATTCCAGGGAAAACCTGTTTTCCCTGCACTGCCTCGACTTTCTAGCCGAGGATGGACTCACACCACGGTGGCACGTGGGACGGCCCTGTGGGAAAGCCTCGTGGGAAAGGCCCTGATCCCTAGATCCACGCGAAGGGAAGCTTGACACTGCTGCTAAACTCGGGCGGAAAGCGCACGTGCAATCCCCCACTCGAGATGAGGACTGACTCCCCTGGGGAGACTCCAGAAGTACCCCAAGATCCATGCCAGCCCTGGAGAGGAATGCTCAGGTTCCGGCACCGACTCCACACAAGGTATTAAGCCACGGCATCGACGGAAGAGGAATCCCGAGAGGCCCCCGAGCAACTTGCATTGGGACAGGCCTTTCCTGAGGCCACCAGAGCGGGTCCCTGAGGTCCCCGTCTTAAGTCGAGAGCACCTGCCGCAAGTCGAGAAAATCCAGGAGGTTCTCCCCTCCAGGCGACATGAGGCCCATTTCCGCTGAGGGGTCTCGATGCTAATCACACCGAACCTCTGGAACTTCCAAAGGGTCCTTCACACCCTTGCTGCAACTCAAGAATTTCCCCCACATAGCCGTCTACACTCGAGAGGAAGCACGAGAGTCCCGCCCACATCCAGAGGAGCCCCATTTCCGCCTCCTAGCTCGAAGGGGGGATCCTTTCCCTGCATTGTCGGTCAATAATTCCCGGCGTTCCCGTCGCATCTCAAGAGGAGGCGCTTTCCACAGGAAAGGTGAGAGGAACTCCAGGGTCGTGCCACCATTCCCAGAGTCCCCCAGATGTCTCAGTCCATTCCAGGGAAACCTTTTTTCCCTGCACTGCCTCGACTTTCAAGTCGAGGATCGACTCACACCACGATGGCACGTGGGACAGACCTGTGGGAAAGCCTCGAGGGAAAGCCAGAGATCCCTTGATCCACGCGAAGGGAAGCGTGACACTGCTGCTACAGCTCAGGAGGAAAGGGCACGTGCATGCCCCCACTTGAGACGAGGAATGACTCCCCTGGGGACACTCCAGAAGTACCCCAAGATAGATGTCAGCACTGGAGAGGAATCTTCAGGTTCCTGCACCGAATCCACACAAGGTCTTAGGCCCCGGCGTCGACGGGAGAGGAATACGGAGAGGCCCCCGAGCAACTCACATGGGGACTGGCCTTTCCTGAGGCCACCAGAGCGGGTCCCTGAGGTCCCCGTCGTAAGTCGAGAGCACCTGCCGCAACTCGAGAAAATCCAGGAGGTTCTCCCCTCCAGGCGAGATGAGGCCCATTTCCACTGCGGCGTCTCTAGGCTAATCACATGGAACATCTGGAACTTCCAAAGGGTCCTTCACACCCTTGCTGCAACTCAAGAAGTTCCCCGACATACCCGTCTCCACTCGAGAGGAAGCACGAGAGTTCCGCCAACATCCAGAGGAGCCCCGTTTCCGCCTGCTAGCTCAAGAGGAGTGATCCTTTCCCTGAGTGGTCGGGAAAGAATTTCCGGCGATCCCGTCACATCTCAACAGGAGGCGCTCTCCACAGGAAAGGCGAGAGGAACTCCAGGGTCGTGCCACAATTCGCAGAGTCCCCCAGATATCTCAGTCCATTCCAGGGAAACCTGTTTTCCCTGCACTGCCTCGACTTTCAAGCCGAGGATAGACTCACACCACGGTGGCACGTGGGACAGCCCTGTGGGAAAGCCTCGTGGGAAAGCCCCGTGGGAAAGCCTCGAGGCAAAGCCCCTGATCCCTTGATCCACGAGAACGGAAAGCGTGACACTGCTAGTACAGCTTGGGAGGAAAGCGCACGTGCATGCCCGCACTGGAGACGAGGACTGACTCCCCTGAGGAGACTCCAGAAGTACCCCAAGAAGCATGTCAGCACTGGAGAGGAATGCTCAGGTTCCGGCACCTACTCCACACAAGATCTTAGGCCCCGGCATCGACGGGAGAGGAAACCCGAGAGGCTCAAGAGCAACTCGCATGGGGACTGGCCTTTCCTGAGGCCACCAGAGCGGGTCCCTGAGGTCTCCGTCGTAAGTCGAGAGCACCAGCCGCAACTCGAGAAAATCCAGGAGGTTCTCCCCTCCAGGCGAGATGAGGCCCATTTCCGCTGAGGCGTCTCCAGGCAAATCACATCTAACCTCTGGAACTTCCAAAGGGTCCTCCACACAATTGCTGCAACTCAAGAAGTTCCCCGTCATACCCGTCTCCACTCGAGAGGAAGCACGAGAGTCCCGCCCACATCCAGTGGAGCCCCGTTTCCGCCTCCTTGCTCGAGAGGAGGGATCCTTTCCCTGCGTGGTCGGGAAAGAATTCCCGACGTTTCCGTCGCCTCTCAAGAGGAGGCGCTCTCCACAGGAAAGGCGAGAGGAACTCCAGGGTCGTGCCACCATTCCCAGAGTCCCCCAGATGTCTCAGTCCATTCCAGGGAAACTTGTTTTTCCTGCACAACCTCGACTTTCAAGCCGAGGATCGACTCACACCACGGTGGCACGTGGGACAGCCCTGTGGGAAAGCCTCGGGGGAAAGCCTCGTGGGAAAGCCACAGATCCCTTGATCCACGCGAATGGAAGCGTGACAACGCTGCTACAGCTCGGGAAGAAAGCGCAGGTGCATGTCCCCACTCGAGACGAAGACTGACTCCCCTGGGGAGACTCCAGAAGTACCCCAAGATCCATGTCACCACTGGAGAGGAATCCTCAGGTTCCGACACCGACTCCACACAAGATCTTAGGCCCCAGCATCGACGGGAGAGGAATCCCGAGAAGCCCCCGAGCAACTCGTTGGGGACAGGCCTTTCCTGAGGCCACCAGAGCGGGTCCCTGAGGTCCCCGTCGTAAGTCGAGAGCACCTGCCGTAACTCGAGAAAATCTAGGAGGTTCTCCCGTCCAGGCGAGATGAGGCCCATTTCCGCTGAGGAATCTCGAGGCTAATCACATCTAACATCTGCAAGATCCAAAGGGTCCTTCACAACCTTGCTGCAACTCAAGAAGTTCCCTGACATACCCGTCTCCACTCGAGAGTAAGCACGAGAGTTCCGGCCACATCCAGAGGAGCCCCGTTTACGCCTCCTAGCTCGAGAGGAGGGATCCTTTCCCTGCGTGGTCGGGAAAGAATTCCCGGCATTCCTGTCGCATCTCAAGAGCAGGCACTCTCCAAAGGAAAAGCAAGAGGAACTCCAGGGTGGTGCCACCATTCCAGAGTCCCCCAGATGTCTCAGTCCATTCCAGGGAAACCTGTTTTTCCCTGCACTGCCATGATTTTCAAGCCGAGGATCGACTCACACCACGGTGGCACGTGGGACAGCCATGCAGGAAAGCCTCGGGAAAAACCTCGTGGGAATGCCTCGAGGGAAAGCCCCTGATCCCTTAATCCCAGCGAAGGGAAGCGTGACACTGCTGCTGCAGCTCGGGAGGAAAGCGCACGTGCATGCCCCCACTCGAGACGAGGACTGACTCCCCTGGGGAGACTCCAGAAGTACCCCAAGATCCACGTCAGCATTCGAGAGGAATCCACAGGTTCTGCCACCGACTCCACACAAGGTCTTAGGCCCCGGCATCGACGGGAGAGGAATCCCAGGGGTCCCCGAGTAACTCGCATGGGTACTGGCCTTTCCTGAGACCACCAGAGCGGGTCCCTGAGGTCCCCGTCGTAAGTCGAGAGCACCTGCCGCAACTCGAGAAAATCCAGGAGGTTTTTCCCTCCAGGCGAGAGGAGGCCCATTTCCGCTGAGGCGTCTCGAGGCTAATCACACCTAACCTCTGGAACTTCCAAAGGGTCCTTCACAGCCTTGCTGCAACTCAAGAATTCCCCGACATACCCGTCTCCACTCGAGAGGAAGCACGAGAGTCCCGCCCACATCCAGAGGAGCCCTGTTTCCGCCTCCTAGATCGAGAGGAGGGATTCTTTCCCTGCGTGGTCGGGAAAGAATTCCCTGCGTTCCCGTCGCATCACAAGAGCAGGCGCTCTCCACAGGAAAGGCGAGAGGAACTCCAGGTTCCTGCGACCAATCCCAGAGTCACCCAGATGTCTCAGTCCATTCCAGGGAAACCTGTTTTCCCTGGCACTGCCTCGACTTTCAAGCCGAGAATCGACTCACACCACGGTGGCACGTGGGACAGCCCTGTGGGAAAGCGTCGTGGTAAAGCCTCGTGGGAAAGCCACGAGGGAAAGCCACAGATCCCTTAATCCACGCGAAGGGAAGCGTGAAACTGCTGCTACAGCTCGGGAGGAAAGCGCACGTGCATGCCCCCACTAGTGACGAGTACTGACTCCCCTGGGGAGACTCCAGAAGTACCCCAAGATCCATGTCAGCACTGGAGAGGAATCCTCAGGTTCTGAACACAACTCCACACAAGGTCTTAGGCCCTGGCATCGACGGGAGAGGAATCCTGAGAGGACCCCTAGCAACTCGCATGTCGACTGGCCTTTCTTGAGGCAACCAGAGCGGGTCCCTGAGGTCCTGTCGTAAGTTGAGAGCACCTGCCGCAACTCGAGAAAATCCAGGAGATTCTCCCCTCCAGGCGAGATGAGGCCCATTTCCCCTGAGGCGTCTCGAGTCTAATAACACCTAACCTCTGGAACTTCCAAAGGGTCCTTCACACCCTTGCTGCAACTCAAGAAGTTCCCCGACATACCGGTCTCCACTCGAGAGGAAGCACGAGAGTCCCGCCCACATCCAGAGGAGCCCCGTTTCTGCCTCCTAGCTCGAGAGGTGGGATCCTTTCCCTGCATTGTCCGTCAAGAATTCCCGGCGTTCCCGTCGCATCTCAAGAGGAGGTGCTCACCACAGGAAAGGCGAGAGGAACTCCAGGGTCGTGCCACCATTCCCAGAGTCCCCCAGATATCTCAGTCCATTCCAGGGAAACCTGTTTTCCCTGCACTGACTCGACGTTCAAGTCGAGGATCGACTCACACCATGGTGGCACGTGGGACAGCCCTGTGGGAAAGCCTCGTGGGAAAGCGTCGTGGGAAAGCCTCAAGCGAAAGCAACAGATCCCTTGATCTAGGCCTATGGAAGCGTGACACTCCTGCTACAGCTCGGGAGGAAAGCGCATGTAAATGCCCCCACTGGAGACGACGACTGACTCCCCTGGGGAGACCACAGAAGTACCCAAGATCCATGTCGGCACTGGAGAGGAATCCTCAGGTTCTGGCACCGACTCCACACAAGGTCTTAGACTCCAGCATCGACGGGAGAGGAATCCCGAGAGACCCCGAGCAACTCCCATGGGAACTGGCCTTTACTGAGGCCACCAGAGTGGGTCCCGGAGGTCCCCGTCGTACGTCGAGAGCACCTGCGGCAACTCGAGAAAATCGAAGAGGTTCTCCCCTCCAGGCGAGATGAAGCCCATTTCCGCTGAGGCGTCTCGAGTCTAATCACACCTAACCTCTGGAACTTCCAAAGGGTCCTTCACACCCTTGCTGCAACTCAAGAAGTTCCCCGACATACCCGTCTCCACTTGAGAGGAAACACGAGAGACCCGCCCCACATCCAGAGGAACCCCTTTTCCGCCTCCTAGCTGGAGAGGAGGGATCCTTTCCCTGGGTGGTCGGGAAAGAATTCCCGCGTTACCGTCGCATCTCAAGAGGAGGCGCTCTCCACAGGAAAGCCGAGAGGAACTTCAGGGTCGTGCCACCATTCCCAGAGTCCCCCAGATTTCTCAGTCCATTCCAGGGAAACCTGTTTTCCCTGCACTGCCTCGACTTTCTAGCCGAGGATGGACTCACACCACGGTGGCACGTGGGACGGCCCCTGTGGGAAAGCCTCGTGGGAAAGGCCCTGATCCCTAGATCCACGCGAAGGGAAGCTTGACACTGCTGCTAAACTCGGGCGGAAAGCGCAACGTGCAATCCCCCACTCGAGATGAGGACTGACTCCCCTGGGGAGACTCCAGAAGTACCCCAAGATCCATGCCAGCCCTGGAGAGGAATGCTCAGGTTCCGGGCACCGACTCCACACAAGGTATTAAGCCACGGCATCGACGGAAGAGGAATCCCGAGAGGCCCCGAGCAACTTGCATTGGGACAGGCCTTTCCTGAGGCCACCAGAGCGGGTCCCTGAGGTCCCCGTCTTAAGTCGAGAGCACCTGCCGCAAGTCGAGAAAATCCAGGAGGTTCTCCCTCCAGGCGACATGAGGCCCATTTCCGCTGAGGGGTCTCGATGCTAATCACACCGAACCTCTGGAACTTCCAAAGGGTCCTTCACACCCTTGCTGCATCAACTCAAGAATTTCCCCCACATAGCCGTCTACACTCGAGAGGAAGCACGAGAGTCCCGCCCACATCCAGAGGAGCCCCATTTCCGCCTCCTAGCTCGAAGGGGGGATCCTTTCCCTGCATTGTCGTCAATAATTCCCGGCGTTCCCGTCGCATCTCAAGAGGAGGCGCTTCCACAGGAAAGGTGAGAGGAACTCCAGGGTCGTGCCACCATTCCAGAGTCCCCCAGATGTCTCAGTCCATTCCAGGGAAACCTTTTTTCCCTGCACTGCCTCGACTTTCAGTCGAGGATCGACTCACACCACGATGGCACGTGGGACAGACCTGTGGGAAAGCCTCGAGGGAAAGCCCAGAGATCCCTTGATCCACGCGAAGGGAAGCGTG
>NW_017215183.1:0-14119 GCF_001704415.2 Capra hircus
AACTCGGCTACTAACAACAACAAGAAGAAGAAGCTCCCCGTCAGCCCTCCGTGGATAGAGATGGTATGTGGGATCTGAAAATCTACTCAGATGGTCTGTACTCTCAGCATGTTTATGAATTCAGGTACACGGCACAGGGCAACTGATTCTTCTTGCCACTGGAGAGCAAGTCGAGGGCAACATAAGGTGAAAAAGAAAGTGTCAATTGTCAGTTGTGTCTGATTCTGTGACCATATGGACTGTAGCCTGCAGGCTCCTCTGTCCATGGAATTCTCCAGGCAAGAATACTGGAGTGGGTAGCTATTCCCTCCTCCAGGGAATCTTCCTGACCGAGGGATCAAATTCGGGTCTCCTGCGTTGCAGGCAGATTCTTTACCATCGGAGCCATAACACTTGGTTAACTGGAGTTTTTTTTCCCTGACAGGAGGTGGGAGACTTCTAAAAAGTACAACGCGAAGCAGGCAGATGCGAACTGTGGGAGGAAGGTATAGTACTTCCTGGGGAGGAAGTACCTACAGTACTCTCAGAATGAAGCGCATGTAAATGTGTGTGTGTTTAAGTGGTTATGAGTTTATGCAATGGAGAATTTGAAATCTGCTTCTGAGTGGTTAGGTTTACCTAAGTTGGAGAGCACAGTATTTAGCGCCCAAGGCCTTCCCCATGACTTTACAGACAATGGTTTCATTATGAGTCAACATGAAACTATAGAAGACCACTGGAATTGGATCCACTGCAGCTGAGTTCTGGAGTGGACATGTGGATTTGGGCAAGTATTTAACCTGTTTGTTCTTACTGTACTCATCTTTAAAATGGGAATAACTGCTTTTGAACCACCTACCTTAGATGGATATTATATTTTAAATGTGCTTAGAAAATCACCAACATGCCATCAAATGCAAAGGATTCTTACCTCAGTGGGTATTGATGCCATAGATATCATTGTCACTAATACATTGATGATCTTCAAATCTTTGTGGCTAACTCATTCTCCTCTGAGCTCTAGCCCATATTTCAAATTATCTGTTCAACATCCCCTTGAATGATAGTAATTAAAAGCACTTTCAATTTGATATGCCTCAAACAATGTGCATTTTCTTTTTTTATTTTGTCTCTGGTTTCCCTTAGTTTTTTAATTTTTTAAAATTAATTTTTATTGGAGTATCATTGCTTTACAATGTTGTATTAGTTTCTACTGTACAACAAAGTGAATCAGCCATATATATACATATATCCCCTCTTCTCTGGATTTCCCTCCCATTTAGGTCACTACAGAGCACTGAGTAGAGTTCTCTGAGTTATACTGTAGACTCTCAATGAAAGTGAAAGTTGCTCAGTCATGTCCAACTCTTTCCAACCGGCATGGACTGACTATACAGTCCATGGAATTCTCCAGGCCAGAATACTGGAGTGGGTAGCCTTTCCCTTCTCCAGGGGATCTTTCCAACCCAAGGATTGAACCCCAGTTCACTTCAGTTCAGTCGCTCAGTCATGTCCAACTCTTTGCGACCCCATGAATCGCAGCACGCCAGGCCTCCCTGTCCATCACCAACTCCCAGAGTTCACTTTGGAGTTGTGTCCATCGAATCAGTGATGCCATCCAGCCATCTCATCCTCTGTCATCCCCTTCTCCTCCTGCCCCAATCCCTCCCAGCATCAAAGTCTTCTCCAATGAGTCAACTCTTTGCATGAGGTGGCCAAAGTACTGGAGCTTCAGCTTTAGCATCATTCCTTCCAAAGAAATCCCAGGGTTGATCTCCTTCAGAATGGACTGGTTGGATCTTCTCGCAGTCCAAGGGACTCTCAAGATTCTTCTCCAACACCACAGTTCAAAAGCATCAATACTTTGGTGCTCAGCCATCTTCACAGTCCAACTATCACATCCATACATGACTACTGGAAAAACCATAGCCTTGACTAGACGGACCTTAGTCGGCAAAGTAATGTCTCTGCTTTTGAATATACTATCTAGGTTGGTAATAATTTTTTCTTCCAAGGAGTAGGCGTCTTTTAATTTCATGGCTGCAATCACCATCTGCAGTGATTTTGGAGCCCCAAAAAATAAAGTCTGACACTATTTCCACTGTTTCCCCATCTATTTCCCATGAAGTGATGGGACCAGATGCCATGATCTTTGTTTTCTGAATGTTGAGCTTTAAGCCAACTTTTTCACTTTCCTCTTTTACTTTCATCAAGAGGCTTTTTAGTTCCTCTTCACTTTCTGCCATAAGGGTGGTGTCATCTGCATATCTGAGGTTCTTGATATTTCTCCCGGCAATCTTGATTCCAGCTTGTGTTTCTTCCAGTTCGGGCATTTCTCATGATGTACTCTGCTTAGAAGTTAAATAAGCAGGGTGACGGTATAGATCCTTGCCGTACTCCTTTTCCTATTTGGAACCAGTCTGTTGTTCCATGTCCAGTTCTAACTGTTGCATCCTGACCTGCATACAGATTTCTCAAGAGGCAGGTTAGGTGGTCTGGTATTCCCATCTCTTTCAGAATTTTCCACAGCTTATTGTGATCCACACAGTCAAAGGCTTTGGCATAGTCAATAAAGCAGAAATAGATGTTTTTCTGGACTCTCTTGCTTTTTCAATGATCCAGCGGATGTTGGCAATTTGATCTCAGTCTCCTGCATTGCAGGCAGATTCTTTACTAGTGGAACCATCAGGGAAGACGTCTGAGCTATACTGTAGGTTTCTCAGTAGTTGTCTATTTTATAGATAATATCAATAGTTTATACGTATCAATCCCAAACTCCCAATTCATCCTACCTCTATTTTACCTGCTGGGTGTCCATATGTTTTAGCAATCTCACTAACTGGACATATACCCGAGAAAACCATATTTCAAAAAGACACATGCACCCCAGTATTAATTGCAGCAGCATTTACAATAGTCAGAACATGGAAGTAACCTAAATGTCCATCAACAGAGGAATGAATAAAGAAGATGTTGTATATATATCCAATGGAATATTACTCAGCCATAAAAACGAATGATATTGGGTCATTTGTAGAGATGTGGATGGACCTAGAGACTGTCATACAGAGTAAAATATATCAGAAAGAGAAACACAAATATTGTATATTAACGTATATATGTGGAATCCAGAAAAATGGTACAGATGATCTTATTTGCAAAATAGAAATAGAGACACATGTTGTATTTTGAAGCTTCTCTTGCTTCTGTATTTTGGTTAATGACATCACTATGTTCCTTATCACTTGATGCAGGTCCCTGGGAAGTATCTTCTACTCTCTCTTATCACTCATCACCTATAAATGAGTCAGACCCACTTATCTGCCTCTGTAACATCACTTGTGTCCTAGGTTAGGATCCTTGTCATTGTGGAAGAAATAGACTTTTTGGTTTAGAATAAATCTCTTGGAATTATGCATTTTTCAAAAGAAATACATCTATAGGGGAAAAGGCTAAAACAAGGATCAATATTTTTCAAATTCATAGTGGATAGTGAAAGTCTCTCAGTCGTGTCTGACTCTCTGCAATCCCGTGGGCTATACAGTCCATGGAATTCTCCAGGCCAGAATACTGGAGTAGGTAGCCGTTCCCTTCTCCAGGGGATCATCCCAGCCTGGGGACTGAACCCAGGTCTCCTGCATTTCAGGCAGATTCTTTACTGTTGAGCCACTAGGGAAGCCCATAGTCATCATACCACTTTTATTATATTCAGATTACCTAAGAAAAAAGGAGAATATGGACTGGGAATTTCCAGGAAGAACCTGGCTATAATTAACCACAAAGAGTATTCTTTTCTCTACGATAGACATATTCCAGTTCTTAAGGATGTGATTAGTTAATTCTTTGCCTCTTCTGCTTCTTTCTAGCAAACCACACACCACACTCTTAAAATCATTATCCTATTTATCTGTCCCCACTAGACTATGATCTCCTAAGGAAGAAGGGTCAACTCTTGGTCATTTTTCTATTCTGGCACCATCTATTACAGTGTCTGGCAAAGAGTAGGAATTTAAAGATGTTTGTTGATGGACTGACTGACTGATGGACTAAATTAATGAAGTGCAGCAGAAATTAATAAACATGATCTTGAGATCGGTAAAATATTTCCTGAAGGGATATCTTGTTATTAAAAGAAGAGACATTCTACTCATGCAGCAGCTCTTAGTAGGATATGTTCTATTTTGCTAAAATCTTCTCAGCTGACATAGCTAATTACAAGACTTTTAAAGAACTACAGAGATGTTTTTGAACTCTGCAAAGTTATTAACAGATGCGGCATTTAAGAGACCTGTCTATCTTTATGCATCTTGAGATGTTGGTATTTATATCTGTCAGACACTGGTATGATCCTACAAAATTTGAACTATTCCAATTTTTCATTCAAAGGACAGATCTTAAATCTTCTCATTAAAATATCTCACAGTAAGTCAGAAAGGCAATTTATTATTATTTTACAAGCAGGTTTAAAAAGTAAACGTGAGAAGCAATGTCTTTCCTTCTCCATCAGTTCTCCATGAACTAAAGCATTGAGGCAGAAGCCCCTTCTCAGTGGGTTGTTCTTTCAGGTGTCTTCTGTCTCAGGTCCCCTAAGTGGCTTAGCTGAGTATGGGCCCCTGGTGGTCCATTCACCCTACACAGGTTGGGCCTCAATGTCTCCTGAGGAGCTTGTTGAAAATACAGATATCGGGGTTTCCCTGGAAATCCAGTGGTTGAGAGTCTGCCTGCCAATGCAGGGACTCAGGTTTGATGCCTGGTCTGGGGAGATCCGACACGCCTTGGGGCAACCAAGCCCATGTGCTAGAAACTCCTGAGACCTGGTGTGCTAGAGCCTGTGCTCGGCGACATGAGAAGCCACCACGATGAGAAGCCTGCGCTCCACAACTAGAGAAAGCCCATGCCCAGGACAAAGACCCAGTGCAGCCAAAAATAAGTAAATAAGCGTCCTTTTTAAACAAAAATACAGGTATCAGGCCTCTTGCAGGGATGGGCTTAGATGGAGATTTCAATGCTTCTGCACTTCAACTTTTTGATTCCTTTCACTATTTACAAAAGAAAAAAAAAAGTCTCAGGATGACTTGTTAGAATCAGTCTCTGTGCTTACTCTCTCTAACCAATAAGATAAACTACTTCCCCGATGGATTTTTAAAAATCATTTATTTTTATTTCTGGCTGCACTGGGTCCTCGGTGTTGTGTGCGGGCTTTCTCTAGTTGTGAGGAGCAGGGGACTCTCTCTAGTTGCGATGCTTCTCATTGCAGTGGCTTCTCTTGTTGCAGAGCATGGGCTCTAGAGCATGAGCTCAGCAGTTGCGACACTCAGGCTTAGTTGATCCGAGGCAATGTGGGATCTTCCCAGACCAGGGATTGAACCTGTATTGCCTGCATTGGCAGGTGGACTCTTAACCACTGTACCACCAAGAAGTCCTTTAAAATAAACTCTTTTGTGGTCTCTATCATTTGACTTTTAAAATTTCTCAGTAAGAGCTAAGTGTAACTCAACTTGTTTTCAATTTTTGTCTGTATTTGATTACCACTTTGTTGCTATTTGACATCTGATTTTGGTTTTACTGTCAGGCTTATATTCCTTGTAGATAAATAGCTAAAAACAAGAATAAAACTAATAATCAGAGTGCTTTGTTTTATCAACTGCAAGAGTCATATCATTCATATTTTAAGAACTCTGGAGGTGGAATACATCTTTACCTGATTTAGTTCAGTTCAGCTCAGTTACTCAGTCATGTCCAACTCTTTGCCACCCCATGGACTGCAGCACACCAGGCTTTCCTGTCCATCACCAACTTCCAGAGCCTACTCAAACTCATGTCCATTGCATTGGTGATGCCATCCAACCATCTCATCCTCTGTTGTCCACTTCTCTTCCCGCCTTCAATCTTTCCCAGCATCAGGGTCTTTTCCAATGAGTTGGTTCTTCGCATCAGGTAGCCAAAGGATTGGAGTTTCAGCTTCAGCATCAGTCCTTTCAGTGAATATTCAGGACTGATTTCCTTCAGGATGGACTGGTTGACTTGATGGCAGTTTACAGTCTCTCTTAGGAAGGCAGCTATTGTGAGGTGGTTGGCATCATATATACATGCATTCAAAGTGTCAGCAGGTATGGCAAAACCCATATAATATTGTAAAGTAATTAGTCTCCAATTAAAACAAATTAATTTAAAAAAAAGTGTCAGCAGCAAAAGCTGCTGAATGGGTGTCAAAAGGTTGCAGGAAAATCCTGGAGACAGTAGTGGATTACTCTTTCAACTGCTAGAAACCAATTTTTGTTCAGACTATGGGCAATTTCTCCACAGCCAGAGTCCATGAAGATTGCCTCTACATAGCTACAAAAGCATGTTAAAGGAAGGCCCTCAGAAAAGGCTTTTTATGATTTTAGGAGTTAATTTAGAACTAAAGTACTCTTCATGATACTGAGGGATGACATCATGGGAAGAACTTGGATACTGATGACTAAGTGGAAAAGTGATGAAGATTATAGCTCTGAATTTTGAAGTAGTTTTTAGGAATAACTTAACCAATTTATTTCAGTTACATTTCCTTTTAATATATACACAAAGGTGATTTATGATAAGGAAATCTATATTTCATTAAGTCAAAAGTATTCTGTCAATGCATATAAAATTTTAAAGGATAAGAATGCCTTAGGTTACAGTTTAATGAATAGCCTTCCTTCCTCTTTCTTTCTCTTCTTCCTCACCCTCTCTTCCTTCTTTCTTCCTCTCCCTCTCTCTTCCTTTCTCTTTTCCTTCTTTCCTTCCTTTTTTCCTTCCCTCCCTGCCTCTCTCTGTATCTCACCAAAACAATGGAGTTTCTTACCACTGATGAGCTCAGATCCCATGAAATGAAGTTAGGACAATGCCAGGTGTTACTGCGTCCTCACTGTGTACCAGACACTCTCCAAGCATGTCACAGGTATTAACTCATTCAGTTCTCACAATGCTCTGTGAGATAAGTGCTGCTGCTACATTCATCATACAGAAAAGGAGCAAAGTCTCAGATGTGAGACTCTGAATCTTGACGGCTTTTTAGATTTGTGACCCAGGATGCTCCTCTCTCTGGTAGTTCCTTACGAAATGGGCATCAAAAAGCCCACTTCACAGTGCTGATGTGAAGATTAAAAAATGGCCTAAGGAGGACCTCAATTCCACGAATTATGATTTCTCTTTCTTTCACTAAGAAAATATTAATATAGTGGTCACTGTTGGTCACCTGCACAGCTTCTATTATCCACTTCCCTCACAGCAGGACTCAGATTTTGTTAAGGCATCGGCCACCTCTCCCTCCAACTGATAAGAACTCTAGGAGTGGCCTTTGTTTCAAACTACTCATAGTACCATTCTCTTTACTAATGATGGGTTCAAGAATCTGCTTCCTTGGTGCCTCAGATGGTAAAGCATCTGTCTGCAATGCTGGGGACCCAGGTTCAATCCCTGGGTCAGGAAGATCCCCTGGAGAAGGAAAGGGCAACCCACTCCAGTACCTTGCTGCGGGGGACTGCCCGTGAAGGGTTAAGTCTTGGGAGCTGCTCGGCGTTATGCAGAGCCCTAGGACATGTTCCTAAGCTCCCTGTCCCGCCCCCCTGAAGAATTTATTACCCTTAAGGCTCCAGGACGTTTGGTTCTTGCAACATTTCATAGAAGATAGATTAGCTTATTGATAGAAGATAGATTATCTATTTGTGATGTACACAACGGTAAGGGTCTTGTGATTGTATTTGGAGATTAAGAACAATCTTGTGAATGTCAGAAGTCACGTACTTTATCCTATATATACTGCAGCACAATAAAGGAAGGCATCAGCCATTTTGGTCTGATCCTCTCAACCCCATCTTTCGTCTCTCTCTCTTATTTTTCTTAGCGGGGACGCTCCGTTCTCTCCCTATGCAGGTGTGACTCTTGCTTGTGCTGGCCGCGGCAGGTGGCGCCCAACGTGGGGCTCGATTTCGACAGTTTTCCTCGCCACTACTCTTATTAGCTAAAAAGAGTGAGTATATACGTATACAAGTGAATTTAAATTGAGGAGGAGTAGTAAGGTTTATAGTTGAGAGTATAAATATGGGACAGACGCATAGTCGTCAATTGTTTGTACATATGTTATCTGTGATGTTAAAACATCGGGGAATTACTGTTTCCAAACCTAAATTAATCAATTTTCTTTCATTTATTGAGGAAGTTTGCCCTTGGTTCCCCAGAGAAGGTACAGTAAATTTAGAAACATGGAAAAAGGTAATGGAACAAATTCGGGCTCATTATACTCTACATGGCCCTGAAAAGGTGCCTGTTGAAACTTTATCCTTTTGGACACTAATTCGTGATTGTCTGGACTTTGATAATGATGAATTAAAACGTTTAGGAAATTTATTAAAACAGGAAGAAAATCCTCTACATGTTCCTGATCCGGAACCCAGGTATGCTGTTCCCAAGGGAGTTGAAGGCGACCCTCCGTTTTCTAAATTATCGCGTCCTTCAGATAATGATGATTCATTTTCATCCACAGATGAGGTGGAATTAGACGAAGAAGCTGCTAAATACCATCAAGAAGACTGGGGTTTTTTAGCACAAGAAAAGGGGGCGTCAACATCTAAAGATGATTTGGTTGAATGTTTAAAAAACCTCACTGTTGCTTTACAGAGTTCCGGAATTAAGCTTCCCATTAGCAACTCTAAATCTCCTTCTGCTCCGCCTCTTCCCCCTGCCTATGCTCCTTCCATTATAGCAGGTCTCGATCCCCCTCCGGGGCCTCCTCCTCCTCCATCTGAGATTGTGTCTCCGCTGCAAAAGGCATTGAAACAAGCACAACGACTTGGTGAGGTCGTCTCCGACTTTTCTTTTGCCTTTCCTGTCTTTGAAAATAACAACCAGCGTTTTTATGAAGCTCTGCCTTTTAAACAATTAAAAGAGTTAAAGATTGCTTGCTCACAATACGGTCCTACCGCTCCATTCACTATTGCTATGATAGAAAGTTTGGGTACTCAAAATCTACCCCCAAATGATTGGAAACAAATAGCTAGGGCCTGTCTTTTGGGAGGAGATTATTTACTATGGAAATCTGAATATGCTGAACAGTGTGCTCGTATAGCCGATGTCAATCAGCAACAAGGTATACAAACTTCCTACGAAATGTTGGCTGGTGAAGGTGCTTTCCAGGCTACTAATACTCAACTTAACTTTTTACCTGGTGCATATGCACAAATATCAAACGCGGCTCGACAGGCATGGAAAAAACTTCCTAGCTCCAGTATTAAGACAGAAGATCTCTCAAAAGTCCGACAGGGACCTGATGAGCCTTATCAGGACTTCGTGGCACGGCTCTTAGACGCTATAGGTAAGATAATGTCAGATGAAAAGGCTGGGATGGTATTTGCAAAACAATTGGCTTTTGAAAACGCTAATTCTGCCTGTCAAGCTGCTTTACGACCTTATAGAAAAAAGGGAGATCTGTCTGATTTTATTCGCATTTGTGCTGATATTGGACCCTCCTACATGCAAGGTATTGCTATGGCAGCGGCATTACAAGGAAAAAGCATTAAAGAGGTACTTTTTCAGCAACAAGCCAAGAACAAGAAAAGATATCAAAAGTCAGGTAATTCGGGTTGCTTTGTTTGTGGTCAACCTGGCCATCGGGCTGCAGTGTGCCCTCAAAAACGACAAATCCCTGCTAATACTCCTAATTTATGCCCACGATGTAAAAAAGGAAAGCACTGGGCACGGGATTGTCGTTCCAAAACGGATGTTCAAGGTAATCCTTTACCCCCGGTTTCGGGAAACTGGGTGAGGGGCCAGCCCCTGGCCCGAAACAATGTTATGGGCAACACTGCAGGTTCCAAAAGAACCATTGCAGACCTCTGTCGAGCCACAAGAGGCAGCGCAGGATTGGACCTCTGTGCCACCTCCTACACAGTATTAACACCCGAGATGGGGGTTCAAACCCTTGCCACAGGAGTGTTTGGGCCTTTACCTCCAGGAACTGCTGGATTGCTTTTAGGGCGCAGCAGTGCGTCTTTAAAAGGAATACTTATTCATCCTGGTGTGATTGACTCTGATTATACAGGAGAGATAAAAATATTAGCCTCCGCTCCTAACAAAATTATTGTGATTAATGCAGGACAACGTATAGCTCAACTCCTTTTAGTTCCATTAGTTATACAAGGAAAAACAATTAACCGAGATCGTCAAGAAAGAGGCTTCGGGTCCTCTGACGCCTATTGGGTGCAAAATGTTACTGAGGCACGACCAGAACTTGAGCTACGCATTGATGGTAAGCTTTTCCGCGGAGTGCTTGATACAGGGGCCGATATTAAGCGTTATTTCTGAAAAATACTGGCCTACTACATGGCCTAAACAAATAGCTATTTCCACTCTTCAGGGTATTGGCCAAACTACCAATCCAGAACAAAGTTCGTCCCTTCTTACTTGGAGGGATAAAGATGGCCATACAGGCCAATTTAAGCCTTATATTCTGTCCCATCTTCCAGTTAATCTATGGGGGCGTGATATATTAAGCAAAATGGGTGTTTATTTATATAGTCCTTCACCCACCGTAACAGAATTGATGTTGGATCAGGGCTTACTCTCAAACCAAGGTTTGGGTAAACAACATCAAGGCATCATTTTACCCCTTGATTTAAAATCTAATCAAAGTCGAAAGGGCTTGGGGTGTTTTCCCTAGGGACCTCTGATTCTCCTGTGACACATGCCGATCCTATTGATTGGAAATCTGAGGAACCGGTATGGGTCGATCAGTGGCCCCTAACACAAGAGAAACTTTCTGCCGCACAACAGCTGGTGCAGGAAACAGCTGAGACTTGGGCATACTGAACCCTCTACCTCTGCGTGGAATTCCCCAATTTTTGTTATTAAAAAGAAGTCGGGAAAATGGAGATTGCTACAAGACCTTCGTAAGGTAAATGAAACAATGATGGCATATGGGAGCCCTACAACCTGGGTTGCCCACTCCTTCCGCTATACCTGACAAAATCCTATATCATTATTATAGATTTAAAAGATTGTTTTTACACTATTCCTCTTGCACCTCAAGATTGTAAAAGATTTGCCTTTAGTTTTGCCCCTCTGTTAATTTTAAAGAACCTATGCAACGCTATCAATGGAGAGTCCTCCCACAAGGAATGACTAATAGCCCTACGTTATGTCAAAAATTTGTTGCTACAGCAATTAGCTCCCGTTCGTCAACGTTTTCCTCAGTTATATTTAGTTTATTATATGGACGATATATTACTAGCTCATGCTGACGAACATCTATTGTATCAAGCTTTTTCTATTCTAAAGAAACACTTGAGTCTTAATGGTCTTGTCATAGCTGATGAAAAAATTCAAACTCATTTTCCCTATAATTATTTGGGTTTCTCCTTATATCCTCCCGCGTTTATAATACCCAATTAGTAAAATTACAGACTGACCATTTAAAAACTCTAAATGATTTCCAAAAACTTCTAGGAGACATTAATTGGATACGCCCTTATTTAAAACTACCCACTTATACCTTGCAGCCTTTATTTGATATCCTTAAAGGTGACTCTGACCCTGCGTCACCCCGAACACTTTCTTCAGAAGGACGATCAGCCTTACAATCAATAGAAGAAGCTATTAGACAACAACAGATTACTTATTGTGATTACCAACGCCATGGGGTTTGTATATACTTCCTACCCCTCGAGCACCTACAGGAGTTCTTTATCAAGATAAACCTTTGCGATGGATATATCTATATGCTATCCAACTAAACATCTGCTCCCTTACTATGAGCTTGTTGCAAAAATTGTAGCAAAAGGACGTCATGAGGCCATCCAATATTTTGGTATAGAACCCCCTTTCATTTGTATTCCTTATGCTTTAGAACAACAAGATTGGCTTTTTCAGTTTTCAGATAATTGGTCTATAGCTTTTGCAAACTACCCAGGACGGATTACTCATCATTATCCTTCTGATAAATTGTTACAATTTGCTAGCTTTCATGCCTTTATTTTTCCCAAAATAGTCCGCCGACAACCCATTCCTGAAGCGACACTTATATTTACAGATGGATCTTCTAATGGTACTGCAGCTTTAATTATTAACCATCAAACTTATTATGCACATACCAGTTTCTCTTCTGCCCAGGTTGTGGAATTATTTGCAGTCCATCAAGCATTGCTAACTGTATCCACTTCCTTCAATTTATTTACAGACAGCTCCTATGTGGTCGGTGCCCTACAGATGATTGAAACTGTTCCAATTATCGCACAACCTCTCCTGAAGTTCTTAACTTATTTAAATTAATTCAACAGGCCCTCCACCGTCGTCAATACCCGTGTTTCTTTGGGCATATTTGTGCGCATTCCACCCTTCCTGGTGCCTTAGTACAAGGCAATCACACTGCGGACGTTCTTACTAAACAGGTGTTTTTTTTCAATCAGCTATCGATGCAGCCAAAAATCTCACAACTTACATCATCACAAATAGTCATTCTTTACGGTTACAATTTAAGATTTCCCGTGAAGCTGCACGACAAATCGTTAAATCTTGCTCTACCTGTCCTCAATTCTTTGTTCTCCCTCAATATGGTATCAACCCTCGAGGTTTACGCCCTAATCATCTCTGGCAAACAGATGTCACTCACATTCCTCAATTTGGACGTCTTAAATATGTTCATGTCTCCATGACAACCTTTTCTCATTTTCTCATGGCCTCCCTTCATACTGGAGAATCAACTCGTCATTGTATTCAACATTTGCTCTTTTGCTTTTCTATTTCAGGAATCCCACACACCCTTAAAACTGATAATGGACCCGGGTTATACTAGCCGCTCTTTTCAACGTTTTTGTCTTCCTTCCAAATCCATCATAAACAGGAATTCCCTATAACCCACAGGACAAGGTATTGTGGAACGAGCCCATCAACGCAAGTCTTTTGGGAGAAAATCAGACATTCATTTCTCCCCAGCAAGCTAATATCTCTTTTATGGTCTTACTACACAATATCCTATGTGCTTTTCTTATCAATCACAACATCCTTACTGTATACAGGTGTCAGCTGATATATCCTATCCTCGAGTGACTATTTCTGGCATTGATGAAAAACCGGAAAAAGATCGTACCGTGACGAACCGGACCTCTCGACATTCCGTTTTGCGACAAACATCTAAGCATCGCATAGAAATAGACACTCCTTGGACTTTATGTCGAGCCCGGGTTGCGTCAGTGTACAACATCAACAACGCCGATGCCACCCTTTTATGGGATTGGCACCTGGGGAACACCTGATTTCCCTGAAAAATCGAGGACAGCATCCACCCATTTTCTCTGTAAACACTGCTCAAGTATATCAAACAGAACTGTGGAAACTTTTGGCTGCTTTTGGTCATGGCAATAGTCTATATTTACAATCCAATATTAGTGGAGTAAATATGGTAATGTAGGAGTTACAGGGTTTTTATATCCAGAGCTTGTGTCCCTTATCCATTCATGCTGATACGAGGCCATATGGAAATAACACTGTCATTGAATATTTATCATTTAAATTGTTCTAATTGCATACTTACCAATTGCATAAGAGGTGTTGCTAAAGGAGAACAAGTTCAGAGTATTAGTTTCCGCATGAAATCCAAATGTCATGCTAATTATAAGTGGATTGTGTTACAAAAAAGGCTTATAATGCATCTGATTTTTCCGTGGGATAAGGTGAAAAACATCTACAAGGAATATGGTTTAATACTAATGTGTCTCTAGATCTATTGCAATTGCATAATGAAATTCTTAATATTGAAAATTCTCCAAAAGCTACTTTGAACATAGCTGATACTGTTGATAATTTTTTACAAAATTTATTTTCTAACTTCCCTAGCCTTCATTCACTGTGGCGTAGCATAATTGCTGTGGGTGCGGTTCTGACTGTTGTGCTTATATGATTTGTTTAGCTCCTTGCCTTATTCGTAGCATTGTTAAAGAATTTTTACATATGAGAGTTCTGAATACATAAAAACATGTTGCAACACCCGACATCTTATGGAGCTTTTAAAAAATAATAAAGAGAGGGGAGCTGCGGGGGACTGCCCGTGAAGGGTTAAGTCTGGGAGCTGCTCGGCGGTTATGGCAGAGCCCGTAGGACATGTTCCTGAAGCTCCCGTCCCGCC
>NW_017215184.1:0-14119 GCF_001704415.2 Capra hircus
ATGTCGACAACTGTGTGTTTGTTAAGGACTTTGGAAGTTCCAGAGGTTAGGTGTGATTAGCATCGAGACGCCTCAGGGGAAATGGGCCTCATCTCCCCTGAAGGGAGAACCTCCTGGATTTTCTCGAGTTGCGGCAGGTACTGTGGACTTAAGACGGGGACCTCAGGGACCGCCCTGGTGGCCTCAGGAAATGCCAGTCCCCATGCGAATTGCTCGGGGGCCTCTCGATTCCTCTCCCGTCGATGCCGGGCCTAAGACCTTGTGTGTAGTCGATGCCGGAACCTGAGGATTCCTCTCCAGCCCTGACATGGATCTTGGGGTACTTCTGGAGTCTCCCCAGGGAAGTCAGTCCGCGTCTCGAGTCGGGGCATGCACGTGTGCTTTCCTCCGAGCTGTAGCAGCAGTGTCGCGCTTCCCTTTGCGTGGATCAACGGATCTGTAGCTTTCCCTCGAGGCTTTCCCAGGAGGCTTTTCCCACGAGGCTTTCCCACAGGGCTGTCCCACGTGCCACCGTGGTGTGAGTCGATCCTTGGGTTGAAAGTCGAGGCAGTGCAGGGAAAACAGGTTTCCCTGGAATGGACTGAGACATCTGGGGGACTCTGGGAATGGTGGCACGACCCCTGGAGTTCCTCTCGCCTTTCCTGTGGAGAGCGCCTGCCGGAAGCCTTTGTGAGGAATCCCGCCCGTGACAAGGTCATGAGGAAGGAAGCTGACATACGCAAGGCGTGCTCAGACTTCAGGGGCCCCTCTGGAAATTCCTAAGCATGTACCCCAACAAAAATCTGCCGGCTTTTGTGCTCTGCTTTTCCACTCTTCTGACATTTTCTGGAAAAAGTCAATTCAGGGCTTTAGTCTTCTGCATTTGAAAGAGTGTTTCAATCCAAAAAACCCCTCCGATGGCTTTCTAGCCTGCCTGCAGGACTCTGCAAGTGTGTTTGTTTGAGGCCTCCTGACCGCAGGAGGCACAGGAAGCTTAAAACATCCTAGGAATGTAGGGGCTTCCGAGGAGTCAAAATCTTTAGAATAGGACTGATTATAAGTTTCATTTGTTGAGTCAATGTTTGCTGCCAAATTTTCATATCCTTTATTTTTAGATATAGTTGGTATATAGAAAAACAAGTAGTAGACCTAGTATTAGCAACATTAGATCCTCGAGTTAAGTACCTTCTTTGTTATATCCCACTGCACCTTTGTTCTATCGCACTGCACCTTTGTTCTATAGAGATGTAACTTTAATGCTTTAAGGAGATGCAGATTAAAAAAAACACTTCAGGGGAAACAAAATTAACATTCATTAAGGAAGAGAGCTAAAAAGTGTTAACAAGCCTCTTGGCCAGAAGATAATGTAAATCACCAGAGACCTTTTGTATACAAAATGATGTATAGAAAGAGTCTGCGCTGCGAACGCTACATAATTCTGTGTTACCCATTGATCTCCATGTTTTATCAAAAGTATAAAAGGCCTTCTGAACAATAAAGGATTGGACCAGTTTCTCGAACTAGTCTCTCGGCCTAGTTTCTTGGGACTCTGGATCCCCCCATGTCTCTCTCTCTCTCTTCTTCTCTCCCCTTCCCTCTCTCTGCTCTTTACTTTAACTTCAGGCTGAATCTGCCATCTGGGGCGCGGAGGCTCGCCAGGTCTACTTACTTGCCCCGGCTGCTTAAGACCCGCACGAAAGGGAGCTTAAGGCGAGGCACCTTAGATATTCAAGCGGGCGCCGGTGGCCAAACGTAGATGGTGCAAATTCCTTGTCTGGAATTTTAATGGCCTTCCGTGAAAACCAAGCTATTCAGCCCTCTTCCTCCACTTAATCTTCTTATTACACTATAGTTTCTTAACCTAATCTTACATTAATAAACAAACAAGTCTTTCCACGCCAACGCCGTCCACCCTTCGAATTCCCTGGATCCACCGGGGCTGGACCCTGGCAAGCGCCTCCACTTGAGATGCGACGGGAACGCGGGGAATTCTTTCCCCACCACGCAGGAAAAGGATCCCTCCTCTCGAGCTAGGAGGCGGAAACGGGGCTCCTCTGGATGTGGGCGGGACTCTCGTGCTTCCTCTCGAGTGGAGACGGGTATGTCAGAGAACTTCTTGAGTTGCAGCAAGGGTGTGAAGGACCCTTTGGAAGTTCCAGATGTTAGATGTGATTAGCCTCGAGACGCCTCAGCGGAAATGGGCCTCATTTCGCCTGGAGGGGAGAACCTCCTGGATTTTCTCGAGTTGCGGCAGGTGCTCTCGACTTACGACGGGGACCTCAGGGACCCGCTCTGGTGGCCTCAGGAAAGTCCAGTCCCCATGCGAGTTGCTCGGGGGCCTCTCGGGATTCCTCTCCCATCGATGCAGGGGCCCTAGATCTTGTGTGGAATCGGTGCCGTAACCTGAGCATTCCTCTCCAGTGCTGACATGGATCTTGGGGTACTTCTGGAGTCTGCCCAAGGGAGTCAGTCCTCGTCTCGAGAGGGGGCATGCACGTGCGCTTTCCTCCCCGAGCTGTAGCAGCAGTGTCGCGCTTCCCTTCCCGTGGATAAAGGGATCTGTGGCTTTCCCTCGAGGCTTTCCCACAGGGCTGTCCCACGTGCCACCATGGTGTGAGTCGATCCTCGGCTTGAAAGTCGAAACAGTGCAGGGAAAACAGGTTTCCCTGGAATGGACTGAGACATCTGGAGGACTCTGGGAATGGTGGCACGACCCTGGAGTTCCTCTCACCTTTCCTGTGGAGAGTGCCTCCTCTTAAGATGCGACAGGAACGCCGGGAATTCTTTCCCGAAAACGCAGGGAAAGGAACCCGTCTCTCGAGCAAGGAGGCGGAAACGGGGCTCCTCTGGATGTGGGCGGGACTCTCGTGCTTCCTCTCGAGTGGAGACGGGTATGTCGGGGAACTTTTAGAGTTGCAGCAAGGGTGTGAAGGACCCGTTGGAAGTTCCAGAGTTAGGTGTGATTAGCCTCGAGACGCCTCAGCGGAAATGGGCCTCATCTCGCCTGGAGGGGAGAACCTCCTGGATTTTCTCGAGTTGCGGCAGGTGCTCTCGACTTACGACGGGGACCTCAGGGACCTGCTCTGGTGGCCTCAGGAAAGGCCAATCCCCATGCGAGTTGCTCAGGGGCCTCTCGGGATCCTCTCCCGTCGATGCTGGGGCTTAAGACCATGTGTGGAGTCGGTGTCGAAACCTGTGGATTCCTCTCCAGTGCTGACATGGATCTTGGGGTACTTCTGGAGTCTCCCCAGGGGACTCAGTCCTCGTCTCGAGTGGGGGCATCCAAGTGCGCTTTCCTCCCGAGCTGTAGCAGCAAGTGTCACAGCTTTCCTTCGCATGGATCAAGGGATCTGTGGCTTTCCTTCGAGGCTTTCCCACGAGGATTTCCCACGAGGACTTTCCCACAGGGCTGTCCCACGTAGCCACCGTGGTGTGAGTCGATCCTCGGCTTGAAAGTCGAGGCAGTGCTAGGGAAAACTAGGTTTCCCTGTAATGGACTGAGACATCTGGGGGACTCTGGGAATAGTGGCACGACCCTGGAGTTCCTCTCGCCTTTCCTGTGGTGAGCGCCTCCATCTTGAGATGCGACGGGATCGCCGGGAATTCTTTCTCCGACCACGCAGGGAAATGGATCCCTCCTCTCGGAAGCTATGGAGGCGGAAACGGGGCTCCTCTGGATGTGGGTGGGACTCTCGTGCTTCCTCTCGAGTGGAGACGGGTATGTCGAGGAACTTCTTGAGTTGCAGCAAGGGTGTGAAGGACCCTTTGGAAGTTCCAGAGGTTAGGTGTGATTAGCCATCGAGACGCCTCAGCGGAAATGGGCCTCATCTCGCCTGAAGGGGAGAACCTCCTGGATTTTCTCGAGGTTGCGGCAGGTGCTGCTGGACTTACGACGGGGACCTCAGGGACCGCCTCTGGTGGCCTCAGGAAATGGCCAGTCCCCATGCGAAGTTGCTCGGGGGCCTCTCGGGATCCTCTCCCGTCGATGCTGGGGCTTAAGACCATGTGTGGAGTCGGTGTCCGAAACCTGTAGGATTCCTCTCCAGTGCTGACATGGATCTTGGGGTACTTCTGGAGTCTCCCCAGGGGACTCAGTCCTCGTCTCGAGTGGGGGCATCCAAGTGCGCTTTCCTCCCGAGCTGTAGCAGCAGTGTCACGCTTTCCCTTCGCATGGATCAAGGGATCTGTGGCTTTCCTTCGAGGCTTTCCCACGAGGATTTCCCACGAGGACTTTCCCAAAGGACTGTCCCACGTGCCACCGTGTTGTGAGTCGATCCTCGGCTTGAAAGTCGAAACAGTGCAGGGAAAACAGGTTTCCCTGGAATGGACTGAGACATCTGGGGGATTCTGGGAATGTGCCTCGATCCTGGAGTTCCTCTCGCCTTTCCTGTGGAGAGCGCCTCCTCTTGAGATGCGACGGGAACGCCGGGAATTCTTTCCCGACCCCGCAGGGAAAGGATCCCTCCTCTCGAGCTAGGAGGCGGAAACGGGGCTCCTCTGGATGTGGGCGGGACTCTCGTGCTTCCTCTCGAGTGGAGACGGGTATGTCGGGGAACTTCTTGAGTTGCAGCAAGGGTGTGAAGGACCCTTTGGAAGTTCCAGAGCTTAGGTGTGATTAGCCTCGAGACGCCTCAGGCGGAAATGGGCCTCATCTCGCCTGGAGGGGAGAACCTCCTGGATTTTCTCGAGTTGCGGCAGGTGCTCTCGACTTACGACGGGGACCTCACGGACCCTCTCTGGTGGCCTCAGGAAAGGCCAGTCCCCATGCGAGTTGCTCGGGGGCCTCTCGGGATTCCTCTCCCGTCGATGCCGGGGCCTAAGACCTTGCTTGGAGTCGGATGCCGGAACGTGAGGATTCCTCTCCAGTGCTGACATGGATCTTGGGCTACTTCTGTAGTCTCCCCAGGGGAGTCAGTCCTCGTCTCGAGTGGGGGCATGCACGTGCGCTTTCCTCCCGAGCTGTAGCAGCAGTGTCAAGCTTCCCTTCGAGTCGGAACAAGGGATCTGCGGCTTTCCCTCGAGGCTTTCCCCGAGTCTTTCCCACGAGGCTTTCCCACAGGGCTGTCCCACGTGCCACCGTGGTGTGAGTCGATCCTCGGCTTGAAAGTAGAGGCAGTGCAGGGAAAACAGTTTCCCTGGAATGGACTGAGACATCTGGGGGCACTCTGGGAATGGTGGCACGACCCTGGAGTTCCTCTCGCCTTTCCTGTGGAGAGCGCCTCCTCTTGAGAAGCGACTGGGAACGCTGGGAATTCTTTCCCGACCACGCAGGGAAAGGATCCCTCCTCTCGAGCTAGGAGGCGGAAACGGGGCTCCTCTGGATGTGGGCGGGACTCTCGTGCTTCCTCTCGAGTGTAAACGGGTATGTCGGGGAACTTCTTGAGTTGCAGCAAGGGTGTGAAGGACCCTTTGGAAGATCCAGACGTTAGATGTGATTAGCCTTGAGACGCCTCAGCGGAAATGGGCCTCATCTCGCCTGGAGGGGAGAACCTCCTGGATTTTCTCTAGTTGCGGCAGGTGCTTTCGACTTACGATGGGGACCTCAGAGACCCGCTCTGGTTGCCTCAGGAGAGGCCAGTCCCCATGCGAGTTGCTCGGGGCCTCTCGGGATTCCTCTCCCCTCGATGCCGGGGCCTAAGACCTTGAGTGGAGTCGGTGCCGAAACCTGTGGATTCCTCTCCAGTGCTGACATGGAACTTGGGGTACTTCTGGAGCCTCCCCAGGGGAGTCAGTCCTCGTCTCGAGTGGGGGCATGCAGGTGCTCTTTCCTCCCGAGCTGTAGCAGCAGTGTCACGCTTCCCTTCGCGTGGATCAAGGCATCAGGGGCTTTCCCTTGAGGCTTTCCCACAGGACTGTCCCACGTGCCACCGTGGTGTGAGTCGATCCTCGGCTTCAAAGTCGAGGCAGTGCAGGGAAAACAGGTTTCCCTGGAATGGACTGAGACATCTGGGGGACTCTGCGAATGTGGCACGACCCTGGAGTTCCTCTCGCCTTTCCTGTGGAGAGCGCCTCCTCTTGACTTGCGACGGGAATGCCGGGAATTCTATCCCGAACAAGCCGGGAAAGGATCCCTCCTCTCGAGCTAGGAGGCGGAAACGGGGCTCCTCTGGATGTGGGCGGGACTCTCGTGCTTCCTCTCGAGTGCAGACGGGTATGTCAGGGAACTTCTTGAGTTGCAGCAAGGGTATGAAGGACCCTTTGGAAGTTCCAGAGGTTAGATATGATTAGCCTCCAAGACGCCTCAGCGGAAATGGGCCTCATCTCGCCTGGAGGGGAGAACCTCCTGGATTTTTCTCGAGTTGCGGCAGGTGCTCTCGACTTACGACGGGAACCTCAGGGACAGGCTCTGGTGGCCTCGGGAAAGGCCAGTCGCCATGAGAGTTGCTCGGGAGCCTCTCGGGATTCCTCTCCCGTCGATGCCGGGGCCTAAGACCTCGTGTGGAGTCGGTGCCGGAACCTGAGGATTCCTCTCCAGTGCTGACAATGGATCTTGGGGTACTTCTGGAGTCTCCCCAGGGGAGTCAGTCCTCGTCTCGAGTGGGGGCATGCAAGTGCGCTTTCCTCAAGAGCTGTAGCAGCAGTGTCACGCTTCCCTTCGCGTGCATCAAGGGATATGTGGCTTTCCCTCGAGGCTATCCCAGGAGGCTTTCACATGAGTCTTTCCCACAGGGCTGTCCCACGTGCCACCGTTGTGTGAGTCGATCCTCGGCTTGAAAATCGACGCAGTGCAGGGAAAACAGGTTTCCCTGTAATGGACTGAGATATCTGGGGGATTCTGGGAATGGTGGCACGACCCTGGAGTTCCTCTCGCCTTTCCTGTGGAGAGCGCCTCCTCTTGAGATTCGACGGGAACACTGGGAATTCTTTCCCGACCACGCAGGGAAAGGATCCCTCCTCTGGAGCTAGGAGGCAGAAACGGGGCTCCTCTGGATGTGCCCGGGACTCTCGTGCTTCCTCTCGAGTGGAGACGGGTATGTCGGGGAACTTCTTGAGTTGCAGCAAGGGTGTGAAGGACCCCTTGGAAGTTCCAGATGTTAGATGTGTTTAGCCTCGAGACGCCTCAGCGGAAATGGGCCTCATCTCGCCTGGAGGGGAGAACCTCCTGGATTTTCTCGAGTTGCGGCAGGTGCTCTCGACTTGAGACGGGGACCTCAGGGACCCGCTCTGGAGGCCTCTGGAAATGCCCAGTCCCCATGGGAGTTGCTCGGGGCCTCTCGGGATTCCTCTCCCCTCAATGCCAGGGCGTAAGACCTTGTGAGGAGTCGGTTCCGGAACCTGAGGATTCCTCTCCAGTGCCCACATGGATCTTGGGGTACTTCTGGAATCTCCCCAGGGGAGTCAGTCCTCGTCTCGATTGGGGGCATGCACGAGCGCTTTCCTCCCGAGCAGTAGCAGCATGTGTCACGCTTCCCTTCGCGTGGATCAAGGGATCTGTGGCTTTCCCTCGAGGCTTTCCCACGAGGCTTTCCCACGAGGCTTTCCCACAGGGCTGTCCCACGTGGCAACGTGGTGTGAGTCGATCCTCTGCTTGAAAGTCGAAACAGTGCAGGGAAAACAGGTTTCCCTGGAATGGACTGAGATATCTGGAGGACTCTGGGAATGGTGGCAAAACCCTGGAGTTCCTCACGCCTTTCCTGTGGAGAGTGCCTCCTCTTGAGATGCGCCGGGAACGCCGGGAATTCTTTCCCGACCACGCAGGGAAAGGATCCCTCCTCTGGATCTATCAGGCAGAAACGGGGCTCCTCTGGATGTGGGCGGGACTCTCGTGCTTCCTCTCGAGTGGAGTCAGGTATGTTGGGGAACTTCTTGATTTGCAACAAGGGTGTGAAGGACCCTTTGGAAGTTCCAGAGTTTAGGTGTGATTAGCCTCGAGACGCCTCAGCGGAAATGGGCCTCATCTCGCCTGAAGGGGAGAACCTCCTGGATTTTCTCGAGTTGCGGCAGGTGCTCTCGACTTGAGACGTTGTCCTTAGGGACCCGCTCTGGAGGCCTCTGGAAATGCCAGTCCCCATGGGAGTTGCTCGGGGACCTCTCGGGATCCCTCTCCCGTCGATGCCGGGGCCTAAGACATTGTGTGGAGTCGGTTCCGTAACCTGAGGATTCCTCTCCAGTGCTGAAAAGGATCTTGGGGAACTTCTGGACTCTCCCCAGTGGAGTCAGTCCTCGTCTCGAGTGGGGGCATACAAGTGCGCTTTACTCTCGAGCTGTAGCAGCATTGTAACGCTTCCCTTCGCGTGGATCAAGGGATCTGTGGCTTTCCCTCGAGGCTTTCCCACGAGGCTTTCCCACGAGGCTTTCCCACAGGGCTGTCCCACGTGGCAACGTGGTGTGAGTCGATCCTCTGCTTGAAAGTCGAAACAGTGCAGGGAAAACAGGATTCCCTGGAATGGACTGAGATATCTGGAGGACTCTGGGAATGGTGGCACAACCCTGGAGTTCCTCACGCCTTTCCTGTGGAGAGTGCCTCCTCTTGAGATGCGACAGGAACGCCGAGAATTCTTTCCCGACCACGCAGGGAAAGGAACCCGTCTCTCGAGCAAGGAGGCCGAAACGGGTCTCCTCTGGATGTGGGCGGGACTCTCGTTCTTCATCCTGAGTGGAGTCGGGTATGCCGGGGAACTTCTTGAGTTGTAGCAAGGGTGTGAAGGACCCTTTGGAAGTTCCAGAAGTTAGGTGTGATTAGCCTCTAGACGCCTCAGCGGAAATGGGCCTCATCTCCCCTGGAGGGGAGAACCTCCTGGATTTTCTCGAGTTGTGGCAGGTGCTCTCAACTTACGACGGGGACCTCAGGGACCTGCTCTGGTGGCCTCAGGAAAGGCCAATCCCCATGCGAGTTGCTCAGGGGCCTCTCGGGATTCCTCTCCCGTCGATGCCGGGGCTTAAGACCATGTGTGGAATCGGTGTCGGAACCTGAGGATTACTCTCCAGTGCTGACATGGATCTTGGGGAACTTCTGGAGCCTACCCAGGGGACTCAGTCCTCGTCTCGAGTTGGCGCATCGACGTGAGATTTGCTCCCGAGCTGAAGCAGCAGTGTCACGCTTCCCTTCGCGTGGATCAAGGGATCTGTGGCTTTCCCCCGAGGCTTTCCCACGAGGCTTTCCCACGAGGCTTTCCCACAGGGCTGTCCCACGTGCCACCGTGGTGTGAGTCGATTCTCGGCTTGAAAGTCGAGGCAGTGCAGGGAAAACAGGTTTCCCTGGAATGGACTGACATCTGGGGGACTCTGGGAATGGTGGCACAACCCAGGAGTTCCTCTCGCCTTTCCTGTGGAGAGCGCCTCCTCTTGAGATGCGACGGGAACCCCGGGAATTCTTTCCCGACCACGCAGGGAAAGGATCCCTCCTCTCGAGCTAGGAGGCGGAAACGGGACTCCTCTGGATGTGGGCGGGACTCTCGTGCTTCCTCTCGAGTGGAGACGGATATGTCGGGGAACTTCTTGAGTTGCAGCAAGGGTGTGAAGGACCCTTTGGAAGTTCCAGAGGTTAGGTGTGATTAGCCTCGAGACCCCTCAGTGGAAATGGGCCTCATCTCGCCTGGAGGGGAGAACCTCCTGGATTTTCTCGAGTTGTGGCAGGTGCTCTCGAGTTTGACGGGGACATCAGGGACCCTCTCTGGTGGCCTCAGGAAAGGCCAGACGCCATGCGAGTTGCTCGGGGGCCTCTCGGGATTCCTCTCCCGTAGATGCAGTCGCCTAAGACCTTGTGTGGAGTCGGTGCCGGAACCTGAGGATTCCTCTCCAGTGCTTACATGGATCTTGGGGTACTTCTGGAGTCTCCCAGGTGAGTCAGTCCTCATATCTATTGGGGGCATGCATGTGCAATTTCCTCCAGAGCTGTAGCAGCAGTGTCACTCTTCCCTTCGCGTGGATCCAGGAATCTGTGGCTTTCCTTGGAGGCTTTCCCACGAGGCTTTCCCACGAGGCTTTCCCACGACGTTTTCCCACTGGGCTGTCCCACGTACCACCGTGGTGTGAGTCGATCCTCGGCTTGAAAGTCGAGGCAGTGCTGGGAAAACTGGTTTCCCTGTTATGGACTGAGCATCTGGGGGACTCTGGAAATAGTGGCACGACCCAGGAGTTCCTCTCGCCTTTCCTGTGGTGAGCGCCTCCACTTGAGATGCGACGGGATCGCCGGGAATTCTTTCTCGACCACACAGGAAAAGAATCCCTCCTCTGGAACTATGAAGCGGAAACGGGGGCTCCTCTGGATGTGGGTGGGACTCTCGTGCTTCCTCTCGATTGGAAACGGGTATGTCGAGGAACTTCTTGTGTTGCAGCAAGGGTGTTAAGGACCCTTTGGAAGTTCCAGAGGTTAGGTGTGATTAGCATCGAGACGCCTCAGGGGAAATGGGCCTCATCTCCCCTGAAGGGGAGAACCTCCTGGATTTTCTCGAGTTGCGGCAGGTACTGTGGACTTAAGACGGGGACCTCAGGGACCGCCCTGGTGGCCTCAGGAAATGCCAGTCCCCATGCGAATTGCTCGGGGGCCTCTCGGCATTCCTCTCCCGTCGATGCCGGGGCCTAAGACCTTGTGTGTAGTCGATGCCGGAACCTGAGGATTCCTCTCCAGCCCTGACATGGATCTTGGGGTACTTCTGGAGTCTCCCCAGGGAAGTCAGTCCGCGTCTCGAGTCGGGGCATGCACGTGTGCTTTCCTCCCGAGCTGTAGCAGCAGTAGTCGCGCTTCCCTTTGCGTGGATCAACGGATCTGTAGCTTTCCCTCGAGGCTTTCCCAGGAGGCTTTCCCACGAGGCTTTCCCACAGGGCTGTCCCACGTGCCACCGTGGTGTGAGTCGATCCTTGGGTTGAAAGTCGAGGCAGTGCAGGGAAAACAGGTTTCCCTGGAATGGACTGAGACATCTGGGGGACTCTGGGAATGGTGGCACGACCCTGGAGTTCCTCTCGCCTTTCCTGTGGAGAGCGCCTGCCGGAAGCCTTTGTGAGGAATCCCGCCCGTGACAAGGTCATGAGGAAGGAAGCTGACATACGCAAGGCGTGCTCAGACTTCAGGGGCCCCTCTGGAAATTCCTAAGCATGTACCCCAACAAAAATCTGCCGGCTTTTGTGCTCTGCTTTTCCACTCTTCTGACATTTTCTGGAAAAAGTCAATTCAGGGCTTTAGTCTTCTGCATTTGAAAGAGTGTTTCAATCCAAAAAACCCCTCCGATGGCTTTCTAGCCTGCCTGCAGGACTCTGCAAGTGTGTTTGTTTGAGGCCTCCTGACCGCAGGAGGCACAGGAAGCTTAAAACATCCTAGGAATGTAGGGGCTTCCGAGGAGTCAAAATCTTTAGAATAGGACTGATTATAAGTTTCATTTGTTGAGTCAATGTTTGCTGCCAAATTTTCATATCCTTTATTTTTAGATATAGTTGGTATATAGAAAAACAGTAGTAGACCTAGTATTAGCAACATTAGATCCTCGAGTTAAGTACCTTCTTTGTTATATCCCACTGCACCTTTGTTCTATCGCACTGCACCTTTGTTCTATAGAGATGTAACTTTAATGCTTTAAGGAGATGCAGATTAAAAAAAACACTTCAGGGGAAACAAAATTAACATTCATTAAGGAAGAGAGCTAAAAAGTGTTAACAAGCCTCTTGGCCAGAAGATAATGTAAATCACCAGAGACCTTTTGTATACAAAATGATGTATAGAAAGAGTCTGCGCTGCGAACGCTACATAATTCTGTGTTACCCATTGATCTCCATGTTTTATCAAAAGTATAAAAGGCCTTCTGAACAATAAAGGATTGGACCAGTTTCTCGAACTAGTCTCTCGGCCTAGTTTCTTGGGACTCTGGATCCCCCCATGTCTCTCTCTCTCTCTTCTTCTCTCCCCTTCCCTCTCTCTGCTCTTTACTTTAACTTCAGGCTGAATCTGCCATCTGGGGCGCGGAGGCTCGCCAGGTCTACTTACTTGCCCCGGCTGCTAAGACCCGCACGAAAGGGAGCTTAAGGCGAGGCACCCTTAGATATTCAAGCGGGCGCCGGTGGCCAAACGTAGATGGTGCAAATTCCTTGTCTGGAATTTTAATGGCCTTCCGTGAAAACCAAGCTATTCAGCCCTCTTCCTCCACTTAATCTTCTTATTACACTATAGTTTCTTAACCTAATCTTACATTAATAAACAAACAAGTCTTTCCACGCCAACGCCGTCCACCCTTCGAATTCCCTGGATCCACCGGGGCTGGACCCTGGCAAGCGCCTCCACTTGAGATGCGACGGGAACGCGGGGAATTCTTTCCCCACCACGCAGGAAAAGGATCCCTCCTCTCGAGCTAGGAGGCGGAAACGGGGCTCCTCTGGATGTGGGCGGGACTCTCGTGCTTCCTCTCGAGTGGAGACGGGTATGTCAGAGAACTTCTTGAGTTGCAGCAAGGGTGTGAAGGACCCTTTGGAAGTTCCAGATGTTAGATGTGATTAGCCTCGAGACGCCTCAGCGGAAATGGGCCTCATTTCGCCTGGAGGGGAGAACCTCCTGGATTTTCTCGAGTTGCGGCAGGTGCTCTCGACTTACGACGGGGACCTCAGGGACCCGCTCTGGTGGCCTCAGGAAAGTCCAGTCCCCATGCGAGTTGCTCGGGGGCCTCTCGGGATTCCTCTCCCATCGATGCAGGGGCCCTAGATCTTGTGTGGAATCGGTGCCGTAACCTGAGCATTCCTCTCCAGTGCTGACATGGATCTTGGGGTACTTCTGGAGTCTGCCCAAGGGAGTCAGTCCTCGTCTCGAGAGGGGGCATGCACGTGCGCTTTCCTCCCGAGCTGTAGCAGCAGTGTCGCGCTTCCCTTCCCGTGGATAAAGGGATCTGTGGCTTTCCCTCGAGGCTTTCCCACAGGGCTGTCCCACGTGCCACCATGGTGTGAGTCGATCCTCGGCTTGAAAGTCGAAACAGTGCAGGGAAAACAGGTTTCCCTGGAATGGACTGAGACATCTGGAGGACTCTGGGAATGGTGGCACGACCCTGGAGTTCCTCTCACCTTTCCTGTGGAGAGTGCCTCCTCTTAAGATGCGACAGGAACGCCGGGAATTCTTTCCCGAAAACGCAGGGGAAGGAACCCGTCTCTCGAGCAAGGAGGCGGAAACGGGGCTCCTCTGGATGTGGGCGGGACTCTCGTGCTTCCTCTCGAGTGGAGACGGGTATGTCGGGGAACTTTTAGAGTTGCAGCAAGGGTGTGAAGGACCCGTTGGAAGTTCCAGAAGTTAGGTGTGATTAGCCTCGAGACGCCTCAGCGGAAATGGGCCTCATCTCGCCTGGAGGGGAGAACCTCCTGGATTTTTCTCGAGTTGCGGCAGGTGCTCTCGACTTACGACGGGGACCTCAGGGACCTGCTCTGGTGGCCTCAGGAAAGGCCAATCCCCATGCGAGTTGCTCAGGGGCCTCTCGGGATTCCTCTCCCGTCGATGCTGGGGCTTAAGACCATGTGTGGAGTCGGTGTCGAAACCTGTGGATTCCTCTCCAGTGCTGACATGGATCTTGGGGTACTTCTGGAGTCTCCCCAGGGGACTCAGTCCTCGTCTCGAGTGGGGGCATCAAGTGCCGCTTTCCTCCCGAGCTGTAGGCAGCAAGGTCACACTTTCCTTCGCATGGATCAAGGGATCTGTGGCTTTCCTTCGAGCTTTTGAGGATTTCCCACGAGGATTTCCCACAGGGGCTGTCCCACGTACCACCGTGGTGTGAGTCGATCCTCGCTTGAATGTCGAGGCAGTGCTGGGAAAACTGGTTTCCCTGTTATGGACTGAGCATCTGGGGGACTCTGGGAATAGTGGCACGACCCCAGGAGTTCCTCTCGCCTTTCTGTGGTGAGCGCCTCCACTTGAGATGCGACGGGATCGCCGGCGTCACCCGTCGATAATTCACGAGACACCTGCCGCAACTCAGAACAAATCAGGAGGTTGCTCCCCTCAGCGAGATGAAGGCCCAGTTTCCCGCCTTAGTCCGATGCTAATCAGACCTAACGCTCTGCGAACTTCGACAGGGTCCTTCACCACCCTATGCTGCAACTCAAGAAGTTCCCCGACTGCATACCGCTCACTCGAGCACGGAGCACGTAGTCCCCCCACATCCAGAGAGCCACCTTCCACCTCCTCAGCTCGAGCGAAGGAGATCCATTTCCTGCGTGTCGGAAAGATTCCCGGCAT
>NW_017215185.1:0-14118 GCF_001704415.2 Capra hircus
CTCCCCAAGGGGACATGGGCCTACTTCGAGAGGAAAGGCCCTTGTGGAGGCTGAGGCCAGGAAGGCACACAGTCGTGTCAAAACACACTCCCACTGCTTGCCTTCTTCAGGGGGCACTCCCGCTATCAGCTAGGAATGTCTTTGCAATGATCACAAAGGGAAGGGGAGATTACAGGCGCCTGCTTCTGGACCTCCGGTGCTCTGAGCAAATCTCGAGGTCTCCCTTGTTGGTCAAGGTCAAGGTCAAGTTCAAGTTCAAGGTCAAGGTTCAAGTTCAAGGTCAAGTTCAAGTTCAAGTTCAAGCTCCAAGGTGAAGTTTAAGTTCAAGTTCAAGGTCAACTTCAAGTTCAAGCCAAGGTCAAGTTCAGGGTCAAGTTCAAGTGTCAAGGTCAAGTCAAGTTCAAAGTGAAGTTCAAGTTCAAGGTCAAAGTTCAATTAAGTTTCAAGGTCAAGAAGTGTAAGTTCAAGTCAAGTTAAGTTGAAGTTCAAGGTAAGTCAAGATCAAAAAGTTCAGTAAGTTCAAGTTGAAGTTCAAGTTAAGTCAAGTCAAGTCAGTCAAGTCAAGTTTGAAGTTCAAGTTGAAGGTCAAGTTCAAGTTCAAGTAATCAAGTTCAAGTTCAAGTAAGTTCAAGTTCAAGGTCAAGTTCAAGTTCAAGTAGTTCAAGTTCAAGTCAAGTTCAAGTTCAAGGTCATCAAGTTCAAGGTCAAGTCAAGTTCAAGTCAAGTTCAAGTTCAAGTCAGTTCAAGTTCAAAGTCAAGTTCAAGTTCAAGGTCAGTCAGTCAAGTTGAAGTGAAGTTGAAGTTCAAGTTCAAGTTCAAGTCAAGTCAAGTTGAAGTTCAAGTCAAGCCAAGTTCAAGTTCAGGTCAAGGTCAAGGTAAGTTCAAGTTCAAGTCAGGCAAGCCCAAGTTCAAGTCAGGTCAAGTTCAAGGTCAAGTTCAATTCAAGGGCGGGCAAGGCCAAGCCCAAGACCAAAGGCAAGGGCAACAGCAACGCCAAGGGCAAGGCCAAGGCCCAGGCCAAGGCTAAGGCCAAGGCACCAAAGCGACGCCCAAACCCCGTAACGCCTGACAAAAGGCAGAAGCCACTAGGCCCTGTGCAGAGGAAGCCACTGAAGGCAGCAAGGCCACAGACCTCCCTGACTCCCATTCCCACATGAAGATGTGAGGATAAAGGGCCTCATCCAGCAAAGCACCGCTCCCACCACCCCCAACCCCGGCCCCGCCCCCCGCAGCACGCCCCCTGAAACAACACTGTCTTCCCAGAAAAGAGAACGGAGAAGCCATGTGTGTGCCAAAGGAGCAAGATGAACGAACGATGCCACGCCCTCCGAATTTGGGCACACCTGACGCCTCGGAACCCGGGCCTGGCCGATGGGTCCCAGCCGGTTCTCGGGTGGGAGGGGGGTCAACACATTGGCCGAGAGCCCTTGCCAGGCCACCCGCAAATCCCCTGAGATGTGATCCGACCACAGGGACCGAGGGCAAACGTACCGCTTGAGGTGCTGGAGGAGCCGGACGAAGCCATGGTGGGAGAGGCACACGGGCACGCTGCAGACTGCTGGCTGAGTGGGCGGGGACCCAGCAGCTCAGGACTCTGGAGAACGGGAGGCGTCTCCGCCACCATTGACGTCAATAGGGTTTGGGTGGGTAGATGGAGGGGGCCGCCCTGGCCTCTTTCCAAGCAGAGACCCTGGACGGAGTCCCGTGGAGCGAGTGGGCTTTTCCCGGGCATGGCTGTGCCCCTGGACCGCCAAGATCCCCGTTGGGGTGGGCGGGCAGTTCGGGGGCTTTGGTTTGTGGCCCTCCTCGCAGCGGGGGGTGGGTTCAACCCCGAGTGGATCAAGTCAGGGGCCCTCAGCAGTGCCAAGGGAACTCACCGCCCAGGAAACGCCCCTAGGTCCCTTTGAATTGGCCACCAACGCCCCCTTTCCCAGCCTGCCTTGCTCTGAGATTTCCCGCCTTTTCACATTCCACAGGTCCCTGGTCTCGACTGTCCCCCGCTGGCTCCTCCGAGGCATTCCGGGACACCAGACGCTCTCTCCAGCGCCTCCACCTAGATCCCTCGCTGTCCTCGCCTCCGTTTCCCCCATGCCCCTCCCCAACTCCTCCGTGGGCTCTTGGCATCCTTTCCCTACAGCAGTCCCAGAGTGCCACCCCCGAGGGTTTTGAGTTGCCTGGAGGCCCAAGGCTCCGGCCAGAGACCTGAGGGGCCAGCGTCTGGACTGGCAGCTAATGCCATTTGGGGCTTTTCTCACGTGGAGCCTGAGGCCCGCACCTCCGCGGGCAACCCCCCAGCGCGAGTGCCCTGGAGATACCCGCCCAAGGGGACAGTGTATCCCTACTGTGGGGAAGGAGGTTCCTGTTTTCCCTGCACTGGTTCGACTTTCACGCCGAGGATCGACTCACACCATGGTGGCAAGTGGAATAGCCTTGTGGGAAAGCCTCATGGGAAAGACTCCAGGGAAAGCCACAGATTCCTTGATCCACGAGAAGGGAAGCGTGACACTGCTGCTACCGCTCGGGAGGAAAGCGCACGTGCATGACCCCACTCGAGCCGAGGACTGACGCAAGCTTGGGAGACTCCAGAAGTACGCCAAGATCCATGTCAGCACTGCAGAGGAATCCTCAGGTTCCGGTCCGACTCCACACAAGGTCTTAGGCCCCGGCATCGACCGGAGAGGGAATCCTGAGAGGCCCCCTAGCACCTCGCATGGGGACTGGCCTTTCCTGAGGTCACCAGAGCGGGTCCCTGAGGTCTCCGTCGTAACTCGAGAGCACCTGCCACAACTCGAGAAAATCCAGGAGGTTCTCCCCTCCAGGCGAGATGAGGCCCATTTCCGCTGAGGTGTCTCGAGGCTAATCACACCTAACCTCTGGAACTTCCAAAGGGTCCTTCACACCCTTGCTGCAAGTCAAGAAGTTCTCCGACATACCCATATCCACTCGAGAGGAAGGACGAGGTTCCCGCCCATATCCAGCGGAGCCCCGTTTCCGCCTCGTAGCTCGAGAAGAGGGATCCTTTCCCTTTGTCGTCGGGAAAAGAATTCCCGGCCTTCCCGTCGCATCTCAAGAGGAGGCGCTCTCCACAGGAAAGACGAGAGGAACTCCAGGGCCTTGCCAGCATTCCAAGAGTCCCCCAGATGTCTAAGTCCATTCCAGAAGAAACTGTTTTCCCTGCACTGCCTCGACGTTCACGCCGAGGATCGACTCACACCACCGTGGCACGTGGGACAGCCCTGTTGGAAAGCCTCGTGGGAAAGCCTCAATGGAAAGCGACAGATCCCTTGATCCACACGTCGGCAAGCGTGACACTGCTGCTGCACGGTCGTGAGGAAATGGCAGGTGCATGCCCCCCACACGAGATGAGGACTGACTCCCCTGGTGAGACTCCAGAAGTACGGAAAGATTCATGTCAGCACTGGAGAGGCATCCTCAGGGTCTGGCCCCGACTCCACACAAGGTCTTAGGCACCGGCATCGATGGGAGAGGAATCCCTAAAGGCCCCCTGGTAACTCGCATGGGGACTGGCCTTTCCTGAGGCCACCAGAGCGGGTCCCTGAGGACCCGTCGTAACTCGAGAGCACCTGCCGCAACTGGGTAAAATCCAGGAGGTTCTCCCCTCCAGGCGGGATGAGGCCCATTTCCTCTGAGGTGTCTGGAGGCTCATCACACCTAACCTCTGGAAATTAAAAAGGGTCCTTGCTGCAACTCAAGAAGTTCCCCGACATACCCGTCTCCACACGAGAGGAAGCACGAGGGTCCCGCCCACATTCAGAGGAACCCCGTTTCCGAGATGAAGGATCCTATCCTGCTTAGTCAGGAAAGATTTTTCGGCGTTCCCATGGCATCTCAAGAGCAAGGGTTCTCAATAGGAAAGGCAAGAGGAACTCCAGGGTCGTGCCACCATTTCAAGAGTCCCCCAGATGTCTCAGTCCATTTTAGAGGAACCCGTTTTCCCAGCACTGCCACAACTTTCACGCCGAGGATCCACTCACACCATGGTGGCATGTGGGACAGCCCTGTGAGAAAGCCTCGAGGGAAAGCCACAGATCTCCTTGATCCCCGGGACGGGAAGCGTGACACATCTGCTACACTGTCCCTGAGGTCATGGTCGTATGTGGAGAGTACCTGCCGCAACTCGAGAAAATCCAGGAGGTTCTCTGCTCCAGTCGAGATGAGGCCCATTTTCTCTGCGGCGTCTCGAGAGTAATCACAACTAAACTCTGGAACTTCCAAAGTGTCCTAAACACCCTTGCTAAAACTCAAGAAGTTCCCCGACATACCCGTCTCCACTCCAGAGGAATCACGAGGGTCCGGCAACCGCCAGAGGAGCTCCGTTTCCTCCTCCAAGCTCGAGATGAGGGATCCTTCCCTGCTTCCTCGGGAAAGAATTCCCGACATTTCGACGCATCTCAAGAGGAGGCGCGCTGCACAGGAAAATCGAGAGGAACTCATGGGTCGTGCCACCATTCCAAGAGTCCCCCAGATGTCTCAGTCCATTCCAGAGGATCCTGTTTTCCCTGCACTGCTTCGACTTTCACGCTGAGGATCGACTCACACCTGGTGGCACGTGTGACAACCCTGTGGGAAAGCCTCGTGGGAAAGCCTCGAGGGAAAGCCACAGATCCCTTAATCCACGCGACGGGAATCGTGACACTGCTGCTACAGCACGGGAGGAAAGCGCACGTGCATGCCCCTACTCGAGACGAGAACTGACTCCCCTGGGGAGACTCCAGAAATACCCCAAGATGCATGTCAGCCCTGGAGAGGAATCCTCAGGTTCCGGCCCCGACTCCACACAAGGTCTTAGGCCCTGGCATCGACGGGAGAGGAATAGCGACAGGACCTCTAGCAACTCACATGGGGACTGGCCTTTCCTGAGGTCACCAGAGCGGGTCCATGAGGTCCCCGTCGTAAGTCGAGAGCACCTGCCGCAACTCGGTAAAATCCAGGAGGTTCTCCCATGCAGGTGAGATGAGGCCCGTTTCCACTGATGTGTCTCCAGGCTAATCAAACGTGAACTCTGGAACTTCTAAAGAGTCTTTCACAGTCATGCTGCAACTAAAGAAGTTCCCCGACATACCCGTCTCCACTCAAGAGGAAGCACGAGGGTCCCGGCCACATCCAGAGGAGCTCCGTTTCCGGCTCGTTGCTCGAGAGGAGGGATCCTTTCCCTGTGTGGTTGGGAATGAATTCCCGGCGTTCCCGTCGCATCTCAAGATGAGGCGCTCTCCACAGGAAAGGCGAGAGGAACTCAAGGGTCGTTCCACCATTCGCAGAGTCCCCCAGATGTCTTAGTCCATTCCAGGGAAACCTGTTTTCCCTGCACTGCCTTGACTTTCTAGCCGAGGATCGACTCACACCACGGTGGCACGTGGGACAGCCCTGTGGGAAAGCCTCGTGGGAAAGCCCCGTGGGAAAGCCTCGTGGGAAAGTCTCTAGGGAAAGCCACAGATCCCTTGATCCACGCGAATGGAAGCGTGACACTACTGCTACAGCTCTGGAGGAAATCGCACGTGCATGCCCCCACTCGAGACTACAACTGACTACTCTGGGGAGACTCCAGAAGTACCCCAAGATCCATGTCAGCACTGGAGAGGAATCCTCAAGTTCCGGCACCGAATTCACACAAGGTCGTAGGCCCGGCATCGACGGGAGAGGAATCCCGAGAGGCCCCTGAGCAACGCGCATGTGGACTGGCCTTTACTGAGTCCATCAGAGCGGGTCCCTGAGGTCCCCGTCATAAGTCGAGAGCACCTGCCCCAACTCGAGAAAATCCAGGAGGTTCTCCCCTCCAGGCAAGATGAGGCCCATTTCCGCTGAGGCGTCTTGAGGCTAATCACACCTAACCTCTGGAACTTCCAAAGGGTCCTTCACACCCTTGCTGCAACTCAAGAAATTCTCCGACATACCGGTCTGCACTCGAGAGGAAGCACGAGAGTCCCACCCATATCCAGAGGAGCCCCATTTCTGCCTCTTAGCCCCAGAGGTGGGATCCTTTCCGTGCGTTGTCTGGAAATAATTCACTGAGTTCCCGTCGCAATTCAAGAGGAGGCGCTCTCCACAGGAGAGGCGAGAGGAACTCCAGTGTCGTGCCACCATTCGCAGAGTCCCCCAGATGTCTCAGTCCATTCCCGGGAAACCTGTTTCCCTGCACTGCCTCGACTTTCAAGCCGAGGATCGACTCACACCACGGTGGCACGTGGGACAGCCCTGTGGGAAAGCTTCTTGGGAAAGCCTCGTGTGAAAACCTCGAGGGAAAGCCACAGATACCTTGATCCACGCGAAGGGAAGCGTGACACTGCTGCTACAGCTCGGGAGGAAAGCGCACGTGCATGCCCCCACTCGAGATGAGGACTGACTCCCGTGGGGAGACTGGAGAAGTACCCCAAGATCCTTGTCAGCACTGGCAAAGGAATCCTCAGGTTCTGGCACCGACTCCACACAAGGTTTGAGGCACTGATATCGACGGGAGACGAATCCCGAGAGGCCCCCGAGCAACTCGCATGGGGACTGGCCTTTACTGAGGCCGCCAGAGCGGTTCCCTGAGGTCCCCGTCGTAAGTCGAGAGGACCTGCCGCAACTCGAGAAAATCCAGGAGGTTCTCCCGTCCAGGCGAGATGAGGCACATTTCCGCTGAGGCGTCTCGAGGCTAATCACACCTAAACTCTGGAACTTCGAAAGGGTCCTTCACACCCTTGCTGCAACTCAAGAAGTTCCCCGATATACCCGTCTTCACTCGAAAAGAAGCACGAGAGTCCCGCCTACATCCAGAGGAGCCCGGTGTCCGCCTCCAAACTCGAGAGGAGGGATCCTTTCCCTGCGTGGTCGGGAAAGAATTCCCGGCATTTCCGTCGCATCTCAAGGGGAGGCGCTCTCCACAGGAAAGGCGAGAGGAACTCCAGGGTCGTGCAACCGTTCCCAGTGTCCCCCAGATGTCTCAGTCCATTCCAGGGAAACCTGTATTCCCTGCACTGCCTCCACTTTCAAGCCGAGGATCGACTCACACCACGGTGGCACGTGGGACAGCCCTGTGGGAAAGCCTCGTGGGAAAGCCTCGAGGGAAAGCTACAGATCCCTGGATCCACGCGAAGCGAAGTGCGACACTGCTGCTACAGCTCGGAAGGAAAGCGCACGTGGATGCACCCACTCGAGACGAGGACGGACTCCCCTGGGGAGACTCCAGAAGTACCCCAAGATCCATGTCAGCACTGGAGAGGAACCCTCAGGTTCCGGCACTGACTCCACACAAGGTTTTAGGCCCCAGCATCGACGGGAGAGGAAATACGAGAGGCCCCCGTGAGGCCCCCGAGCAACTCGCATGGGGACTGGCCTTTCCTGAGGCCACCAGAGCGGGTCCCTGAGGTCCCCGTCGTAAGTAGAGAGCACCTGCCACAACTCGAGAAAATCCAGGAGGTTCTCCCCTCCAGGTGAGATGAGGCCCATTTCCGCTGAGGCGTCTCGAGGCTATTCACACCTAAACTCTGGAACTTCCAAATGGTCCTTCACACCCTTGCTGCAACTCAAGAAATTCCGCAACATTCCCGTCTCCACTCGAGAGGAAGCACGAGAGTCCCGCCTACATCCAGAGGAGCCCCGTTTCCGCCTCCTAGCTCGAGAGGCGGGATCCATTCCCTTCGTGGTCGGGAAAGAATTCCCGGCGATTCTTTCGCATCTCAAGAGGAGGCGCTCTCCACAGGAAAGGCGAGAGGAACTCCAGGGTCGTGCCACCATTCCCAGAGTCCCCCAGATGTTTCAGTCCATTCCAAGGAAACCTGTTTTCCCTGAACTGCCTCGACTTAGAAGCCGAGGATCGACTCACAGCACGGTGGCAGGTGGGATAGCCCTGTGGGAAAGCCTCGTGGTAAAGCCTCGAGGGAAAGAAAAAGATCCCTTTATCCACGCGAAGGGAAGCGGGACACTGCTGCTACAGCTCGGGAGAAAAGAGCACGTGCATGCCCCCACTCGAGACGAGGACTGACTGCCCTGGGGAGACTCCAGAAGTACCCCAAGTTCCATGTCAGCACTGGAGAGGAATCCTCAGGTTCCGGCACCGAATCCACACAAGATCTTAGGCCCCGGCATCGACGGGAGAGGAATCCCGAGAGGCCCCCGAGCAACTCGCGTGGGGACTGGCCTTTCCTGAGGCCACTAGAGCGGGTCCCTGAGGTCCCCGTCATAAGTCGAGAGCACCTGCCGCAACTCGAGAAAATACAGGAGGTTCACGCCTCCAGGCGAGATGAGGCCCATTTCCGCTGAGGCGTCTCGAGGCTAATCAATTCTAACATCTGGAACTTCCAAAGGGTCCTTCACACCCTTGCTGCAACTCAAGAAGTTCCCCGACATAACCGTCTCCACTTGACAGGAAGCACGAGAGTCCCGGCCACATCCAGAAGAGCCCCGTTTCCGTCTCCTAACTCGAGAGGTGGGATCCTTTCCCTGCGTGGTCGGGAAAGAATTCCCGGCGTTCCCGTCGCATTTCAAGAGGAGGCGCTCTCCACAGGAAAGGCGAGAGGAACTCCAGGGTCGTGCCACCATTCACAGTGTCAACCAAATATCTCCGTCCATTCCAGGGAAACCTGTTTTCCCTGCACTGCCTCGACTTTCAAGCTGAGGATCGACTCACACCACAGTGGCACCTGGGACAACCCTGTGGGAAAGCATCGTGGGAAAGCCTCGTGGGAAAGCCTCGAGGGAAAGGCGCAGATCCCTTGATCCACGCGAAGGGAAGGGTGTCACTGCTGCTACAGCACGGGAAGAAAGCGCACGTGCATGCCCCCACTCGAGACGAGGACTGACTCCCCTGGGGAGACTCCAGAAGTACCCCAAGATGCATGTCAGCCCTGCAGAGGAATCCTCAGGTTCCGGCCCAGACTCCACACAAGGTCTTAGGCCCTGGCATCGACGGGAGAGGAATAGCGACAGGACCTCTAGCAACTCACATGGGGACTGGCCTTTCCTGAGGTAACCAGAGTGGGTCCATGAGGTCCCCGTCGTAAGTCGAGAGCACCTGCCGCAACTCGGTAAAATCCAGGAGGTTCTCCCCTGCAGGTGAGATGAGGCCCGTTTCCACTGATGTGTCTCGAGGCTAATCACACGTGAACTCTGGAACTTCTAAAGAGTCTTTCACAGTCATGCTGCAACTCAAGAAGTTCCCCGACATACCCGTCTCCACTCAAGAGGAAGCACGGGGGTCCCGGCCACATCCAGAGGAGCTCCGTTTCCGGCTCGTAGCTCGAGATGAGGGATCCTTTCCCTACGTGGTCGGGAAAGAATTCCCGGCATTCCCATCGCATCTCAAGAGGAGGCGCTCTCCAAAGGAAAGGGGAGAGGAACTGCAGGGTCGTGCCACCATTCCCAGAGTCCCCCGGATGTCACATTCCATTCCAGGGAAACCTGTTTTCCCTGCACTGCCTCGACATTCAAGCCGAGGATCGACTCACACCACGGTGGCACGTGGCACAGCCCTGTGGGAAGGCCTCGTGGGAAAGCCTCGTGGGAAAGCCTCGAGGGAAAGACACAGATCACTTGATCCACGTGAAGGGAAGCGTGACACTGCTGCTTCAGCTCGGGAGGGAATCGCACGTGCATGCCCCCACTCGAGACGAGGACTGCCTCCACTAGGGAGACTCCATTAGTACCCCAAGATCCATGTCAGCACTGGAGAGGAATCCTCAGGTTCCGGCACTGACTCCACACAAGGTGTTAGGCCCGGGCATCGACGGGAGAGGAATCCCGAGAGGCCCCCGAGCAACACGCATGGGGACTGGCCTTTCCTGAGACCACAAGAGCGGGTCCCTGAGGTCCCCGTCGTAATTCGAGAGCACCTGCCGCAACTCGAGAAAATCCAGAAGGTTCTCCCCTCCAGGAGAGATGAGGCCCATTTCCGCTGAGACATCTCGAGGCTAATCACACCTAACCTCTGAAACTTCCAAAGGGTCCTTCACGTCCTTGCTGCAACTCAAGAAGTTCCCTGACATACCTGTCTCCACTCGAGAGGAAGCACGAGAGGCCTGCCCACATCCAGAGGAGCCCCGTTTCCGTCTCCTAGCTCGAGAGGAGGGATCCTTTCCCTGCGTTGTCAGGAAAGAATTCCCGGCGTTCCCATAGCGTCTCAAGAGGAGTCGCTCTCCACAGGAAAGGAGAGAGGAACTCCAGGGTGGTGCCACCATTCCCAGAGTCCCCCACATGTCTCAGTCCATTTCACGGAAACCTGCTTTCCCTGCATTAACTTGGCTCTCAAGCCGAGGATCGACTCAACACAACGGTGGCATGTGGGACAGCCCTTTGGGAAAGCCTCGTGGGAAAGCCTCGTGGGAAAGACTCGAGGGAAAGCCACTGATCCCTTACTCCACAAGAAGGGAAGCGAGATACTGCAGCTACAGCTCGGGAGGTAAGCGCATGTGCATGCGCCCACTCGAGACGAGGACTGACTCCCCTGGGGAGACTCCAGAAGTACCCAAGATCCATGTCAGCAAGGAGAGGAATCCTCAGGTTCCTGCACTGACTCCACACAAGGCCTTAGGCCCCGGCATCGATAGGAGTGGAAATCCCAAGAGGCCCCCGAGCCACTCGCATGGGGACTGGCCTTTCCTGAGGCCACCAGAGCGAGTCCCTGAGGTCCCCGTCATAAGTCGAGAGAACCTGCCACAACTCGAGAAAATCCAGGAGGTTCTTCCCTCCAGACGAGATGAGCCCCATTTCCACAGAGCCGACTCGAGGCTAATCACACCTAACCTCTGGACCTTCCAAAGGGCCCTTCACACCCTTGCTGCAACTCAAGAAGTTCCCTGACATACCCGTCTCCACTCGAGAGGAAGCACGAGAGTCCCGCCCACATCCAGAGGAGCCCTGTTTCCGCCTCCTAGCTCGACAGGAGGGATCCTTTCCCTGCGTGTTCGGAAAAGAATTCCCGGCGTTCCCGTCACATATCAAGAGGGGGCGCTCTCCACAGGAAAGGCGAGAGGAACTCCAGGGTCGTGTCACCATTCCCAGAGTCCCCCAGATGTCTCAGTCCATTCCAGGGAAGCCTGTTTCCCCGGCACTGCCTCGACTTTCAAACCGAGGATCGACTGACACCACGGTGGCACGTGGGACATCACTGGGGGAAAGCCTCGTTGGAAAGCCTGGTGGGAAAGCGTCGTGGGAAAGCCTCATGGGAAAGCCTCGAGGGAAAGCCACAGATCCTATGATCCACGGGAAGGGAAGCGTGACACTGCTGCTACAGCTCGGGAGGAAAGCGCACGTGCATACCCCCACTGGAGACGAGGACTCACTCCCCTGGGGAGACTCCAGAAGTACCCCAAGATCCATGTCAGCACTGGAGAGGAATCCTCAAGTTCCGGCACCGAATTCACACAAGGTCGTAGGCCCCGGCATCGACGGGAGAGGAATCCCGAGAGGCCCCTGAGCAACGCGCATGTGGACTGGCCTTTACTGAGTCCATCAGAGCGGGTCCCTGAGGGCCTCGTCATAAGTCGAGAGCACCTGCCCCAACTCGAGAAAATCCAGGAGGTTCTCCCTCCAGTCGAGATGAGGCCCATTTCCGCTGAGGCGTGTTGAGGCTAATCACAACTAACCTCTGGGACTTCCAAAGGGTCCTTCACACAGTTGCTGCAACTCAAGAAGTTCTCCGACATACCCGTCTGCACTCGAGAGGAAGCAGGAGAGTCCCACCCACATCCAGAGGAGCCCCATTTCTGCCTCTTAGCTCCAGAGGTGGGATCCTTTCCGTGCGTTGTCTGGAAAGAATTCACCGAGTTCCCGTCGCAATTCAAGAGGAGGCGCTCTCCACAGGAAAGGCGAGAGGAACTCCAGTGTCGTGCCACCATTCGCCAGAGTCCCCCAGATGTGTCAGTCCATTCCAGGGAAACCTGTTTCCCTGCACTGCCTCGACTTTCAAGCCGAGGATCGACTCACACCACGGTGGCACGTGGGACAGCCCTGTGGGAAAGCTTCTTGGGAAAGCCTCGTGTGAAAGCCTCGAGAGAAAGCCACAGATCCCTTGATCCACGTGAAGGAAAGCGTGACATTGCTGCTACAGCTCGGGAGGAAAGCCCACATGCATGCCTCCCCTCGAGACGAGGACTGACTCCTCCGGGGAGACCTCAGAAATACCCCGAAGATCCATGTCAGCACCGGAGAGGAATCCTCAGGTTCTGGCACCGGACTCCACACAAGGTCTTAGGCCCCGGCATAGACGGGAGAGGAATCCCGAGAGGCCCTCGAGCAACTCGCATGGGGCCTGGACTTTCCTGAGGGCACCAGAGCGGGTCCCTGAGGTCCCCGTCGTAAGTCGAGGGCACCTGCCACAACTCGAGAAAATCCAGGTAGGTTCTACCCTCCAGGCGAGATGAGGCCCATTACCGCTGAGGCGTCTCGAGGCTAATCACACCTAACCTATGGAACTTACAAAAGGGTCCTTCACGCCCTTGTTGCAACTCAAGAAGCTCCCCCACATACCCGTCTCCACTCGAGAGGAAGCCCGAGAGTCCCGCCCACATCCAGAGGAGCCCCGTTTCCCCCTCCTAGCTCGAGAAGAGGGATCCTTTCACTAAGTGGTCGGTCAAGTATTCCCGGAGTTCCCGTCTCATCTCAAGAGGAGGCGCTCTCCACAGGAAAGGCGAGAGGAACTTCAGATTCGTGCACCCATTCCCAGAGGCCCCCAGATGTCTCAGTCCATTCCATGGAAACCTGTTTCTCCTGCACTGCCTCGACTTTCTAGGCCTAGGATCGACACACAACACGGTGGCACGTGGGACAGCCTTTGGTAAAGTCTCGTGAGAAAGCCTCGTGGAAAAGACTCGTGGGAAAGCCTCGAGGGAAAAGCCGCAGATACCTTGATCCACGCGAAGGGAAGCATGACACTGCTGCTACAGCTCGGGAGGAAAGCGCACGTGCATGCCCCACTCGAGATGAGGACTGACCCCCCTGGGGAGACTCCAGAAGTACCCCCATGATCCATGTCTGGCCTGGAGAGGTATCCTCAGGTTCCGGCACCGACTCCACAAAGGACTTAGGCCCCGGCATCTATGGGAGTGGAATCCCGAGAGTCCCCTGAGCAACTCGCATGGGGACTGGCCTTTCCTGAGGCCATCAGAGCGGGTCCCTGAGGTCCCCGTCGTAAGTCGAGAGCACCTGCCCGCAACTCGAGAAAATCCAGGAGGTTTTTTCCCCTCCAGGCGAGATGAGGCCCATTTCCGCTGAGGCGTGTCGAGACTAATCACACCTAAACTCTGGAACTTCCAAAGGGTCATTCACACCCTTGCTGCAACTCAAGAAGTTCCCCGACATGCTGGTCTCCACTTGAGAGTAAGCACGAGAGTCCCGCTCGCATCCAGAGAGCCCCGTTTCAGCCTACTAGCTCGAGAGGAGGGATCCTTTCCCGCGTGGTCGGGAAAGAATTCCCGGCGTTTCCCTCGCATCTCAAGAGGAGGCGCTCTCCACAGGAAAGGCGAGAGGAACTCCAGGGTCGTGCCACCATTCCCAGAGTCCTCAGATGTCTCAGTCCATTACAGGGAAACCTGTTTTCCCTGCACTGCCTCGACTTTCAAGCCGAGCATCGACTCACACCACGGTGGCACGTGGGACAGCCCTTTGGGAAAGCCCTTGGGAAAGCCTCGTGGGAAAACGTCGAGGGAAAGCCACAGATTCCTTGATCCACGCGAAGGGAAGCGTGACACTGCTGCTACAGTTCGGGAAGAAAGCGCACGTGCATGACCTCACTCGAGACGGACGACTGGCTGCCCCTGGGGAGACTCCAGAAGTACCCCAAGATCCATGTCAGCACTGGAGAGGAATCCTCAGGTTACAGCACTGACTCCACACAAGGTCTTAGGCCCCAGCATCGACGGAGAGGAAACCGCGAGAGGCCCCCCAGGAGCAGCAACTCGCAAGCAAGGGGGGACTGGCCTTTCCTGAGGCGCGACAGCAGCGGGTCGCCGCTGATGGTCGCGCGGTCCGTAAGTCGAGAGCACGGCTGCAAGCAACTCGTGCGAGTTAAATCCAGGAGGTTCTCGGCGCGCTGCCAGGCGAGATGAAGGTCCATTTCAGCTGAGGCGTGCTCGAGGCCTAATGCACACCTAACGCTCTTTGGAACATTGCCCAAAAGGTCCTTCC
>NW_017215186.1:0-14118 GCF_001704415.2 Capra hircus
AGTCCCCTTTCCGCCTCCAAGCTCGAGAGGAGGGGATCCTTTCCCTGCGTGGTCGGGAAAGAATTCCCGGCGTTCCCGTCGCATCTCAAGAGGAGGCGACCTCCACAGGAAAGGCGGGAGGAACTCCTGGGTGGTGCCACCATTCCAGGAGTCCCCCAGATGTCTCAGTCCATTCCAGGGAAACCTGTTTTCCCTGCACTGCCTCGACTTTCAAGCCGAGGATCGACTCACACCACGTGGCACGTGGGACAGCCCTGTGGGAAAGCCTCGTTGGAAAGTCTCGAAGGAAAGCCACAGATCCCTTGATCCACACGAAGGGAGAGTGTGACACTGCTGCTACAGGTCGGGAGGAAAGCGCACGTGCATGTCCCCACTCGAGAGGAGAACTGACTCCCCTGGGGAGACTCCAGAAGTACCCCAAGATTCATGTCAGCAATGGAGAAAGAATCCTCAGGTTCGGCACCGGACTCACACAAGGTCTTAGGCCCCGGCATCGACAGGAGAGTAATCCCGAGAGGCCCCCGAGCAACTCGCATGGGCAGTGGCCTTTCCTGAGGCCACCAGAGCGGGTCCCTGAGGTCCCCGTTGTAAGTCGAGAGCACCTGCCGCAACTCGAGAAAATCCAGGAGGTTCTCCCCTCCTGGCGAGATGAGGCCCATTTCCACTGAGGCGTCTCGAGGCTAATCACACCTAACCTCTGGAACTTCCAAAGGGTCCTTCACACCCTTGCTGCAACTCAAGAAGTTCCCCGACATACCCTTCTCCACTCGAGAGGAAGCACGAGAGTTCCGCCCACATCCAGAGGAGCCCCGTTTCCGCCTCCTAGCTCGAGAGGAGGGATCCTTTCCCTGCGTGATCGGGAAAGAATTCCCGGCGTTCCCGTCGCACATCAAGAGCAGGCGCTCCCCACAGGGAAGGCGGGAGGAAATCCACAGTCATGCCACCATTCCCAGAGTCACCCAGATGTCTCAGTCCATTCCAGGGAAACCTGTTTTCCCTGCACTGCCTCGACTTTCAAGCCGAGGATCAACTCACACCATGGTGGCACGTAGGACAGCCCTGTGGGAAAGCCTCGTGGGAAAGCCTCGAGGGAAAGCCACAGATCCCTTGATCCACGCGAAGGGAAGCGTGACACTGCTGCTACAGCTCGGGAGGAAAGCGCACGTGCATGCCTCCACTCGTGACGAGGACTGAGTCCCTGTGGAGACTGCAGAAGTACCCCAAGATCCATGTCTGCACTGGAGAGGAATCCTCAGTTTCCGGCACAGACTCCACACAAGATCTTAGGCCCCGGCATCGACAGGAGACGAATCCCGAGAGGCCCCGGGGCAACTCGCATGGGGACTGGCCTTTCCTGAGGCCACCAGAACGGGTCCCTGAGGTCCCCGTCGTAAGTCGAGAGCACCAGCCGCAACTCGAGAAAATCCAGGAGATTCTGCCCTTCAGGCGAAATGAGGCCCATTTCCGCAGAGGCTTCTCGAGGCTTATCACATCTAACATCTGGAACTTCCAATGGGTCCTTCACACCCTTGCTGCAACTCAAGAACTTCCGCGACATACCCGTCTCCTCTCGAGAGGAAGCACGAGAGTCCCGCCCACATCCAGAGGAGCCCCGTTTCCACCTCCTAGCTCGAGAGGAGAAATTCTTTCCCTGCATGGTCGGGAAAGAATTCCCGGCATTCCCGTCGCAACTCAAGAGGAGGCGCTCACCTCAGGAAAGAAGAAAGGAACTCCAGGGTCGTGCCACCATTCCCAGAGTCGCCCAGATGTCTCAGTCCATTCCAGGGAAACCTGTTTTCCCTGCACTGCGTCGACTTTCAAGCCCAGGATCGAATCACACCACGGTGGCACGTGGGACAGCCCTGTGGGAGAGACTCGTGGGAAAGCCTCGTGGGAAAACCCCGTGGGAAAGCCTCGAGGGAAATCCACAGATCCCTTGATCCACGCGAAGGGAAGGGTGACACTGCTGCTACAGCTCGGGAGGAAAGCGCACGTGCATGCCTCCACTCGAGACGAGGACTGACTCCCCTGGAGAGACTCCAGAAGTACCCCAAGATCCATGTCAGCACTGGAGAGGAATCCTCATGTTCCGGCACCGAATCCACAGAAGATCTTCCGCCCCAGCATCGACGGGAGAGGAATCCTGAGAGGCCCCGAGCAACTCGCATGGGGACTGGCCTTTCCTGAGGCCACTAGAGCGGGTCCCTGAGGTCCCCGTCGTAAGTCGAGAGCACCTGCCGCAACTCGAGAAAATCCAGGAGGTTCTCCCCTCCAGGCGAGATGAGTCCCATTTCCGCTGAGGCGTCTCGAGGCTAATCACACCTAAACTCTGGAACTTCCAAAGGGTCCTTCACACCCTTGCTGCAACTCAAAAAGTTCCCCTACATACCCGTCTCCACTCGAGAGGAAGCACGAGAGTCCCGCCCACATCCAGAGGAGTCCCCTTTCCGCCTCCAAGCTCGAGAGGAGGGATCCTTTCCCTGCGTGGTCGGGAAAGAATTCCCGGCGTTCCCGTCGCATCTCAAGAGGAGGCGACCTCCACAGGAAAGGCGGGAGGAACTCCTGGGTGGTGCCACCATTCCAGGAGTCCCCCAGATGTCTCAGTCCATTCCAGGGAAACCTGTTTTCCCTGCACTGCCTCGACTTTCAAGCCGAGGATCGACTCACACCACGGTGGCACGTGGGACAGCCCTGTGGGAAAGCCTCGTTGGAAAGTCTCGAAGGAAAGCCACAGATCCCTTGATCCACACGAAGGAGAGTGTGACACTGCTGCTACAGGTCGGGAGGAAAGCGCACGTGCATGTCCCCACTCGAGAGGAGAACTGACTCCCCTGGGGAGACTCCAGAAGTACCCCAAGATTCATGTCAGCAATGGAGAAGAATCCTCAGGTTTCGGCACCGACTCACACAAGGTCTTAGGCCCCGGCATCGACAGGAGAGTAATCCCGAGAGGCCCCCGAGCAACTCGCATGGGCAGTGGCCTTTCCTGAGGCCACCAGAGCGGGTCCCTGAGGTCCCCGTTGTAAGTCGAGAGCACCTGCCGCAACTCGAGAAAATCCAGGAGGTTCTCCCCTCCTGGCGAGATGAGGCCCATTTCCACTGAGGCGTCTCGAGGCTAATCACACCTAACCTCTGGAACTTCCAAAGGGTCCTTCACACCCTTGCTGCAACTCAAGAAGTTCCCCGACATACCCTTCTCCACTCGAGAGGAAGCACGAGAGTTCCGCCCACATCCAGAGGAGCCCCGTTTCCGCCTCCTAGCTCGAGAGGAGGGATCCTTTCCCTGCGTGATCGGGAAAGAATTCCCGGCGTTCCCGTCGCACATCAAGAGCAGGCGCTCCCCACAGGGAAGGCGGGAGGAAATCCACAGTCATGCCACCATTCCCAGAGTCACCCAGATGTCTCAGTCCATTCCAGGGAAACCTGTTTTCCCTGCACTGCCTCGACTTTCAAGCCGAGGATCAACTCACACCATGGTGGCACGTAGGACAGCCCTGTGGGAAAGCCTCGTGGGAAAGCCTCGAGGGAAAGCCACAGATCCCTTGATCCACGCGAAGGGAAGCGTGACACTGCTGCTACAGCTCGGGAGGAAAGCGCACGTGCATGCCTCCACTCGTGACGAGGACTGAGTCCCTGTGGAGACTGCAGAAGTACCCCAAGATCCATGTCTGCACTGGAGAGGAATCCTCAGTTTCCGGCACAGACTCCACACAAGATCTTAGGCCCCGGCATCGACAGGAGACGAATCCCGAGAGGCCCCGGGGCAACTCGCATGGGGACTGGCCTTTCCTGAGGCCACCAGAACGGGTCCCTGAGGTCCCCGTCGTAAGTCGAGAGCACCAGCCGCAACTCGAGAAAATCCAGGAGATTCTGCCCTTCAGGCGAAATGAGGCCCATTTCCGCAGAGGCTTCTCGAGGCTTATCACATCTAACATCTGGAACTTCCAATGGGTCCTTCACACCCTTGCTGCAACTCAAGAACTTCCGCGACATACCCGTCTCCTCTCGAGAGGAAGCACGAGAGTCCCGCCCACATCCAGAGGAGCCCCGTTTCCACCTCCTAGCTCGAGAGGAGAAATTCTTTCCCTGCATGGTCGGGAAAGAATTCCCGGCATTCCCGTCGCAACTCAAGAGGAGGCGCTCACCTCAGGAAAGAAGAAAGGAACTCCAGGGTCGTGCCACCATTCCCAGAGTCGCCCAGATGTCTCAGTCCATTCCAGGGAAACCTGTTTTCCCTGCACTGCGTCGACTTTCAAGCCCAGGATCGAATCACACCACGGTGGCACGTGGGACAGCCCTGTGGGAGAGACTCGTGGGAAAGCCTCGTGGGAAAACCCCGTGGGAAAGCCTCGAGGGAAATCCACAGATCCCTTGATCCACGCGAAGGGAAGGGTGACACTGCTGCTACAGCTCGGGAGGAAAGCGCACGTGCATGCCTCCACTCGAGACGAGGACTGACTCCCCTGGAGAGACTCCAGAAGTACCCCAAGATCCATGTCAGCACTGGAGAGGAATCCTCATGTTCCGGCACCGAATCCACAGAAGATCTTCCGCCCCAGCATCGACGGGAGAGGAATCCTGAGAGGCCCCCGAGCAACTCGCATGGGGACTGGCCTTTCCTGAGGCCACTAGAGCGGGTCCCTGAGGTCCCCGTCGTAAGTCGAGAGCACCTGCCGCAACTCGAGAAAATCCAGGAGGTTCTCCCCTCCAGGCGAGATGAGTCCCATTTCCGCTGAGGCGTCTCGAGGCTAATCACACCTAAACTCTGGAACTTCCAAAGGGTCCTTCACACCCTTGCTGCAACTCAAAAAGTTCCCCTACATACCCGTCTCCACTCGAGAGGAAGCACGAGAGTCCCGCCCACATCCAGAGGAGTCCCCTTTCCGCCTCCAAGCTCGAGAGGAGGGATCCTTTCCCTGCGTGGTCGGGAAAGAATTCCCGGCGTTCCCGTCGCATCTCAAGAGGAGGCGACCTCCACAGGAAAGGCGGGAGGAACTCCTGGGTGGTGCCACCATTCCAGGAGTCCCCCAGATGTCTCAGTCCATTCCAGGGAAACCTGTTTTCCCTGCACTGCCTCGACTTTCAAGCCGAGGATCGACTCACACCACGGTGGCACGTGGGACAGCCCTGTGGGAAAGCCTCGTTGGAAAGTCTCGAAGGAAAGCCACAGATCCCTTGATCCACACGAAGGAGAGTGTGACACTGCTGCTACAGGTCGGGAGGAAAGCGCACGTGCATGTCCCCACTCGAGAGGAGAACTGACTCCCCTGGGGAGACTCCAGAAGTACCCCAAGATTCATGTCAGCAATGGAGAAGAATCCTCAGGTTTCGGCACCGACTCACACAAGGTCTTAGGCCCCGGCATCGACAGGAGAGTAATCCCGAGAGGCCCCCGAGCAACTCGCATGGGCAGTGGCCTTTCCTGAGGCCACCAGAGCGGGTCCCTGAGGTCCCCGTTGTAAGTCGAGAGCACCTGCCGCAACTCGAGAAAATCCAGGAGGTTCTCCCCTCCTGGCGAGATGAGGCCCATTTCCACTGAGGCGTCTCGAGGCTAATCACACCTAACCTCTGGAACTTCCAAAGGGTCCTTCACACCCTTGCTGCAACTCAAGAAGTTCCCCGACATACCCTTCTCCACTCGAGAGGAAGCACGAGAGTTCCGCCCACATCCAGAGGAGCCCCGTTTCCGCCTCCTAGCTCGAGAGGAGGGATCCTTTCCCTGCGTGATCGGGAAAGAATTCCCGGCGTTCCCGTCGCACATCAAGAGCAGGCGCTCCCCACAGGGAAGGCGGGAGGAAATCCACAGTCATGCCACCATTCCCAGAGTCACCCAGATGTCTCAGTCCATTCCAGGGAAACCTGTTTTCCCTGCACTGCCTCGACTTTCAAGCCGAGGATCAACTCACACCATGGTGGCACGTAGGACAGCCCTGTGGGAAAGCCTCGTGGGAAAGCCTCGAGGGAAAGCCACAGATCCCTTGATCCACGCGAAGGGAAGCGTGACACTGCTGCTACAGCTCGGGAGGAAAGCGCACGTGCATGCCTCCACTCGTGACGAGGACTGAGTCCCTGTGGAGACTGCAGAAGTACCCCAAGATCCATGTCTGCACTGGAGAGGAATCCTCAGTTTCCGGCACAGACTCCACACAAGATCTTAGGCCCCGGCATCGACAGGAGACGAATCCCGAGAGGCCCCGGGGCAACTCGCATGGGGACTGGCCTTTCCTGAGGCCACCAGAACGGGTCCCTGAGGTCCCCGTCGTAAGTCGAGAGCACCAGCCGCAACTCGAGAAAATCCAGGAGATTCTGCCCTTCAGGCGAAATGAGGCCCATTTCCGCAGAGGCTTCTCGAGGCTTATCACATCTAACATCTGGAACTTCCAATGGGTCCTTCACACCCTTGCTGCAACTCAAGAACTTCCGCGACATACCCGTCTCCTCTCGAGAGGAAGCACGAGAGTCCCGCCCACATCCAGAGGAGCCCCGTTTCCACCTCCTAGCTCGAGAGGAGAAATTCTTTCCCTGCATGGTCGGGAAAGAATTCCCGGCATTCCCGTCGCAACTCAAGAGGAGGCGCTCACCTCAGGAAAGAAGAAAGGAACTCCAGGGTCGTGCCACCATTCCCAGAGTCGCCCAGATGTCTCAGTCCATTCCAGGGAAACCTGTTTTCCCTGCACTGCGTCGACTTTCAAGCCCAGGATCGAATCACACCACGGTGGCACGTGGGACAGCCCTGTGGGAGAGACTCGTGGGAAAGCCTCGTGGGAAAACCCCGTGGGAAAGCCTCGAGGGAAATCCACAGATCCCTTGATCCACGCGAAGGGAAGGGTGACACTGCTGCTACAGCTCGGGAGGAAAGCGCACGTGCATGCCTCCACTCGAGACGAGGACTGACTCCCCTGGAGAGACTCCAGAAGTACCCCAAGATCCATGTCAGCACTGGAGAGGAATCCTCATGTTCCGGCACCGAATCCACAGAAGATCTTCCGCCCCAGCATCGACGGGAGAGGAATCCTGAGAGGCCCCCGAGCAACTCGCATGGGGACTGGCCTTTCCTGAGGCCACTAGAGCGGGTCCCTGAGGTCCCCGTCGTAAGTCGAGAGCACCTGCCGCAACTCGAGAAAATCCAGGAGGTTCTCCCCTCCAGGCGAGATGAGTCCCATTTCCGCTGAGGCGTCTCGAGGCTAATCACACCTAAACTCTGGAACTTCCAAAGGGTCCTTCACACCCTTGCTGCAACTCAAAAAGTTCCCCTACATACCCGTCTCCACTCGAGAGGAAGCACGAGAGTCCCGCCCACATCCAGAGGAGTCCCCTTTCCGCCTCCAAGCTCGAGAGGAGGGATCCTTTCCCTGCGTGGTCGGGAAAGAATTCCCGGCGTTCCCGTCGCATCTCAAGAGGAGGCGACCTCCACAGGAAAGGCGGGAGGAACTCCTGGGTGGTGCCACCATTCCAGGAGTCCCCCAGATGTCTCAGTCCATTCCAGGGAAACCTGTTTTCCCTGCACTGCCTCGACTTTCAAGCCGAGGATCGACTCACACCACGGTGGCACGTGGGACAGCCCTGTGGGAAAGCCTCGTTGGAAAGTCTCGAAGGAAAGCCACAGATCCCTTGATCCACACGAAGGAGAGTGTGACACTGCTGCTACAGGTCGGGAGGAAAGCGCACGTGCATGTCCCCACTCGAGAGGAGAACTGACTCCCCTGGGGAGACTCCAGAAGTACCCCAAGATTCATGTCAGCAATGGAGAAGAATCCTCAGGTTTCGGCACCGACTCACACAAGGTCTTAGGCCCCGGCATCGACAGGAGAGTAATCCCGAGAGGCCCCCGAGCAACTCGCATGGGCAGTGGCCTTTCCTGAGGCCACCAGAGCGGGTCCCTGAGGTCCCCGTTGTAAGTCGAGAGCACCTGCCGCAACTCGAGAAAATCCAGGAGGTTCTCCCCTCCTGGCGAGATGAGGCCCATTTCCACTGAGGCGTCTCGAGGCTAATCACACCTAACCTCTGGAACTTCCAAAGGGTCCTTCACACCCTTGCTGCAACTCAAGAAGTTCCCCGACATACCCTTCTCCACTCGAGAGGAAGCACGAGAGTTCCGCCCACATCCAGAGGAGCCCCGTTTCCGCCTCCTAGCTCGAGAGGAGGGATCCTTTCCCTGCGTGATCGGGAAAGAATTCCCGGCGTTCCCGTCGCACATCAAGAGCAGGCGCTCCCCACAGGGAAGGCGGGAGGAAATCCACAGTCATGCCACCATTCCCAGAGTCACCCAGATGTCTCAGTCCATTCCAGGGAAACCTGTTTTCCCTGCACTGCCTCGACTTTCAAGCCGAGGATCAACTCACACCATGGTGGCACGTAGGACAGCCCTGTGGGAAAGCCTCGTGGGAAAGCCTCGAGGGAAAGCCACAGATCCCTTGATCCACGCGAAGGGAAGCGTGACACTGCTGCTACAGCTCGGGAGGAAAGCGCACGTGCATGCCTCCACTCGTGACGAGGACTGAGTCCCTGTGGAGACTGCAGAAGTACCCCAAGATCCATGTCTGCACTGGAGAGGAATCCTCAGTTTCCGGCACAGACTCCACACAAGATCTTAGGCCCCGGCATCGACAGGAGACGAATCCCGAGAGGCCCCGGGGCAACTCGCATGGGGACTGGCCTTTCCTGAGGCCACCAGAACGGGTCCCTGAGGTCCCCGTCGTAAGTCGAGAGCACCAGCCGCAACTCGAGAAAATCCAGGAGATTCTGCCCTTCAGGCGAAATGAGGCCCATTTCCGCAGAGGCTTCTCGAGGCTTATCACATCTAACATCTGGAACTTCCAATGGGTCCTTCACACCCTTGCTGCAACTCAAGAACTTCCGCGACATACCCGTCTCCTCTCGAGAGGAAGCACGAGAGTCCCGCCCACATCCAGAGGAGCCCCGTTTCCACCTCCTAGCTCGAGAGGAGAAATTCTTTCCCTGCATGGTCGGGAAAGAATTCCCGGCATTCCCGTCGCAACTCAAGAGGAGGCGCTCACCTCAGGAAAGAAGAAAGGAACTCCAGGGTCGTGCCACCATTCCCAGAGTCGCCCAGATGTCTCAGTCCATTCCAGGGAAACCTGTTTTCCCTGCACTGCGTCGACTTTCAAGCCCAGGATCGAATCACACCACGGTGGCACGTGGGACAGCCCTGTGGGAGAGACTCGTGGGAAAGCCTCGTGGGAAAACCCCGTGGGAAAGCCTCGAGGGAAATCCACAGATCCCTTGATCCACGCGAAGGGAAGGGTGACACTGCTGCTACAGCTCGGGAGGAAAGCGCACGTGCATGCCTCCACTCGAGACGAGGACTGACTCCCCTGGAGAGACTCCAGAAGTACCCCAAGATCCATGTCAGCACTGGAGAGGAATCCTCATGTTCCGGCACCGAATCCACAGAAGATCTTCCGCCCCAGCATCGACGGGAGAGGAATCCTGAGAGGCCCCCGAGCAACTCGCATGGGGACTGGCCTTTCCTGAGGCCACTAGAGCGGGTCCCTGAGGTCCCCGTCGTAAGTCGAGAGCACCTGCCGCAACTCGAGAAAATCCAGGAGGTTCTCCCCTCCAGGCGAGATGAGTCCCATTTCCGCTGAGGCGTCTCGAGGCTAATCACACCTAAACTCTGGAACTTCCAAAGGGTCCTTCACACCCTTGCTGCAACTCAAAAAGTTCCCCTACATACCCGTCTCCACTCGAGAGGAAGCACGAGAGTCCCGCCCACATCCAGAGGAGTCCCCTTTCCGCCTCCAAGCTCGAGAGGAGGGATCCTTTCCCTGCGTGGTCGGGAAAGAATTCCCGGCGTTCCCGTCGCATCTCAAGAGGAGGCGACCTCCACAGGAAAGGCGGGAGGAACTCCTGGGTGGTGCCACCATTCCAGGAGTCCCCCAGATGTCTCAGTCCATTCCAGGGAAACCTGTTTTCCCTGCACTGCCTCGACTTTCAAGCCGAGGATCGACTCACACCACGGTGGCACGTGGGACAGCCCTGTGGGAAAGCCTCGTTGGAAAGTCTCGAAGGAAAGCCACAGATCCCTTGATCCACACGAAGGAGAGTGTGACACTGCTGCTACAGGTCGGGAGGAAAGCGCACGTGCATGTCCCCACTCGAGAGGAGAACTGACTCCCCTGGGGAGACTCCAGAAGTACCCCAAGATTCATGTCAGCAATGGAGAAGAATCCTCAGGTTTCGGCACCGACTCACACAAGGTCTTAGGCCCCGGCATCGACAGGAGAGTAATCCCGAGAGGCCCCCGAGCAACTCGCATGGGCAGTGGCCTTTCCTGAGGCCACCAGAGCGGGTCCCTGAGGTCCCCGTTGTAAGTCGAGAGCACCTGCCGCAACTCGAGAAAATCCAGGAGGTTCTCCCCTCCTGGCGAGATGAGGCCCATTTCCACTGAGGCGTCTCGAGGCTAATCACACCTAACCTCTGGAACTTCCAAAGGGTCCTTCACACCCTTGCTGCAACTCAAGAAGTTCCCCGACATACCCTTCTCCACTCGAGAGGAAGCACGAGAGTTCCGCCCACATCCAGAGGAGCCCCGTTTCCGCCTCCTAGCTCGAGAGGAGGGATCCTTTCCCTGCGTGATCGGGAAAGAATTCCCGGCGTTCCCGTCGCACATCAAGAGCAGGCGCTCCCCACAGGGAAGGCGGGAGGAAATCCACAGTCATGCCACCATTCCCAGAGTCACCCAGATGTCTCAGTCCATTCCAGGGAAACCTGTTTTCCCTGCACTGCCTCGACTTTCAAGCCGAGGATCAACTCACACCATGGTGGCACGTAGGACAGCCCTGTGGGAAAGCCTCGTGGGAAAGCCTCGAGGGAAAGCCACAGATCCCTTGATCCACGCGAAGGGAAGCGTGACACTGCTGCTACAGCTCGGGAGGAAAGCGCACGTGCATGCCTCCACTCGTGACGAGGACTGAGTCCCTGTGGAGACTGCAGAAGTACCCCAAGATCCATGTCTGCACTGGAGAGGAATCCTCAGTTTCCGGCACAGACTCCACACAAGATCTTAGGCCCCGGCATCGACAGGAGACGAATCCCGAGAGGCCCCGGGGCAACTCGCATGGGGACTGGCCTTTCCTGAGGCCACCAGAACGGGTCCCTGAGGTCCCCGTCGTAAGTCGAGAGCACCAGCCGCAACTCGAGAAAATCCAGGAGATTCTGCCCTTCAGGCGAAATGAGGCCCATTTCCGCAGAGGCTTCTCGAGGCTTATCACATCTAACATCTGGAACTTCCAATGGGTCCTTCACACCCTTGCTGCAACTCAAGAACTTCCGCGACATACCCGTCTCCTCTCGAGAGGAAGCACGAGAGTCCCGCCCACATCCAGAGGAGCCCCGTTTCCACCTCCTAGCTCGAGAGGAGAAATTCTTTCCCTGCATGGTCGGGAAAGAATTCCCGGCATTCCCGTCGCAACTCAAGAGGAGGCGCTCACCTCAGGAAAGAAGAAAGGAACTCCAGGGTCGTGCCACCATTCCCAGAGTCGCCCCAGATGTCTCAGTCCATTCCAGGGAAACCTGTTTTCCCTGCACTGCGTCGACTTTCAAGCCCAGGATCGAATCACACCACGGTGGCACGTGGGACAGCCCTGTGGGAGAGACTCGTGGGAAAGCCTCGTGGGAAAACCCCGTGGGAAAGCCTCGAGGGAAATCCACAGATCCCTTGATCCACGCGAAGGGAAGGGTGACACTGCTGCTACAGCTCGGGAGGAAAGCGCACGTGCATGCCTCCACTCGAGACGAGGACTGACTCCCCTGGAGAGACTCCAGAAGTACCCCAAGATCCATGTCAGCACTGGAGAGGAATCCTCATGTTCCGGCACCGAATCCACAGAAGATCTTCCGCCCCAGCATCGACGGGAGAGGAATCCTGAGAGGCCCCCGAGCAACTCGCATGGGGACTGGCCTTTCCTGAGGCCACTAGAGCGGGTCCCTGAGGTCCCCGTCGTAAGTCGAGAGCACCTGCCGCAACTCGAGAAAATCCAGGAGGTTCTCCCCTCCAGGCGAGATGAGTCCCATTTCCGCTGAGGCGTCTCGAGGCTAATCACACCTAAACTCTGGAACTTCCAAAGGGTCCTTCACACCCTTGCTGCAACTCAAAAAGTTCCCCTACATACCCGTCTCCACTCGAGAGGAAGCACGAGAGTCCCGCCCACATCCAGAGGAGTCCCCTTTCCGCCTCCAAGCTCGAGAGGAGGGATCCTTTCCCTGCGTGGTCGGGAAAGAATTCCCGGCGTTCCCGTCGCATCTCAAGAGGAGGCGACCTCCACAGGAAAGGCGGGAGGAACTCCTGGGTGGTGCCACCATTCCAGGAGTCCCCCAGATGTCTCAGTCCATTCCAGGGAAACCTGTTTTCCCTGCACTGCCTCGACTTTCAAGCCGAGGATCGACTCACACCACGGTGGCACGTGGGACAGCCCTGTGGGAAAGCCTCGTTGGAAAGTCTCGAAGGAAAGCCACAGATCCCTTGATCCACACGAAGGAGAGTGTGACACTGCTGCTACAGGTCGGGAGGAAAGCGCACGTGCATGTCCCCACTCGAGAGGAGAACTGACTCCCCTGGGGAGACTCCAGAAGTACCCCAAGATTCATGTCAGCAATGGAGAAGAATCCTCAGGTTTCGGCACCGACTCACACAAGGTCTTAGGCCCCGGCATCGACAGGAGAGTAATCCCGAGAGGCCCCCGAGCAACTCGCATGGGCAGTGGCCTTTCCTGAGGCCACCAGAGCGGGTCCCTGAGGTCCCCGTTGTAAGTCGAGAGCACCTGCCGCAACTCGAGAAAATCCAGGAGGTTCTCCCCTCCTGGCGAGATGAGGCCCATTTCCACTGAGGCGTCTCGAGGCTAATCACACCTAACCTCTGGAACTTCCAAAGGGTCCTTCACACCCTTGCTGCAACTCAAGAAGTTCCCCGACATACCCTTCTCCACTCGAGAGGAAGCACGAGAGTTCCGCCCACATCCAGAGGAGCCCCGTTTCCGCCTCCTAGCTCGAGAGGAGGGATCCTTTCCCTGCGTGATCGGGAAAGAATTCCCGGCGTTCCCGTCGCACATCAAGAGCAGGCGCTCCCCACAGGGAAGGCGGGAGGAAATCCACAGTCATGCCACCATTCCCAGAGTCACCCAGATGTCTCAGTCCATTCCAGGGAAACCTGTTTTCCCTGCACTGCCTCGACTTTCAAGCCGAGGATCAACTCACACCATGGTGGCACGTAGGACAGCCCTGTGGGAAAGCCTCGTGGGAAAGCCTCGAGGGAAAGCCACAGATCCCTTGATCCACGCGAAGGGAAGCGTGACACTGCTGCTACAGCTCGGGAGGAAAGCGCACGTGCATGCCTCCACTCGTGACGAGGACTGAGTCCCTGTGGAGACTGCAGAAGTACCCCAAGATCCATGTCTGCACTGGAGAGGAATCCTCAGTTTCCGGCACAGACTCCACACAAGATCTTAGGCCCCGGCATCGACAGGAGACGAATCCCGAGAGGCCCCGGGCAACTCGCATGGGGACTGGCCTTTCCTGAGGCCACCAGAACGGGTCCCTGAGGTCCCCGTCGTAAGTCGAGAGCACCAGCCGCAACTCGAGAAAATCCAGGAGATTCTGCCCTTCCAGGCGAAATGAGGCCCATTTCCGCAGAGGCTTCTCGAGGCTTATCACATCTAACATCTGGAACTTCCAAATGGGTCCTTCACACCCTTGCTGCAACTCAAGAAGCTTCCGCGACATACCCGTCTCCTACTCGAGAGGAAGCACGAGAGTCCCGCCCACATCCAGAGGAGCCCCGTTTCCACCTCCTAGCTCGAGAGGAGAAATCCTTTCCCTGCATGGTCGGGAAGAATTCCCGGCATTCCCGGTCGCAACTCAAGAGGAGGCGCTCACAGGAAAGAGGAAGGAACTCCAGGTCGTGCCACCATTCCCAGAGTCGCCCAGATGTCTCAGTCCATTCCAGGGAAACCTGTTTTCCCTGCACTGCGTCGACTTTCAAGCCCAGGATCGAATCACACCACGGTGGCACGTGGGACAGCCCTGTGGGAGAGACTCGTGGGAAAGCCTCGTGGGAAAACCCCGTGGAAAGCCTCGAGGGAAATCCACAGATCCCTTGAT
>NW_017215187.1:0-14115 GCF_001704415.2 Capra hircus
TTGCTGCACCTCAAGAAGTTCCCCAACATACCGCGTCCACTCGAGAGAAGCACGAGAGTCCCGCCCACACCAGAGGATCCCCGTTTCCCCTCCTAGTTCGAGAGGTGGGATCAGTTCCCTGTGTGGTCGGAAAAGAATTCCCGGCGTTCCCGTCGGATCTCAGAGGAGGCGCTATCCACAAGAAAGGCGAGAGGAACTCCAGGGTCGTGCCACCATTCCAGAGTCCCCGAGATGTCTCAGTCCATTCCAGGGAAACCTGTTTTCCCTGCACTGCCTCGACATTCAAGCCGAGGATCGACTCACACCGCGATGACAGGTTAGGACAGCCCTGTGGGAAAGCCTCGTGGGAAAGCCTCGTGTGAAAGCCTCGAGGGAAAGCCACAGATCCCTTGATCCACGCGTAGGGAAGCGTGACACTGCTGCTACAGCTCGGGAGGAAAGCGCACGTGCATGCCCCTACTCGAGACGAGGATTGACTCCCCTGGGGAGACTCCAGAAGTACCCCAAGATCCATGTTAGCACTGGAGAGGAATCCTCAGGTTCCGGCACTGGACTCCACACAAGCTATTAGGCCCCGGCATCGACGGGAGAGGAATCCCGAGAGGCCCCCGAGCAACTCGCATGGGGACTGGCCTTTCCTGAGGCCACCAGAGCGGGTCCCTGAGGTCCCCGTCGTAAGTCGAGGGCACCTGCCGCAACTCGAGAAAATCCAGGCGGTTCTCCCCTCCAGGCGAGATGAGGCCCATTTCGGCTGAGGCGTCTCGAGGCTAATCACATCTAACATCTGGAACTTCCAAAGGGTCCTTCACACCCTTGCTGCAACTCAAGAAGTTCCCCGACATACCCGTCTCCACTCGAGAGTAAGCACCAGAGTCCCGCCCACATCCAAAGGAGCCCCGTTTCCGCCTCCTAGCTCGAGAGGAGGGATCCTTTCCCACCGTGGTCGGGAAAATATTCCCGGCGTTCCCGTTGCATCTCAAGACGAGGCGCTCTCCACAGGAAAAGGCAAGAGGAACTCCAGGGTCGTGCCACCATTCCCAGAGGCCGCTGGATGTCTCAGTCAATTAGAGGGAAAACTTTTTTCCCTGCACTGCCTCGACTTTCAAGCCGAGGATCGACTCACACCACGGTGGCACGTGGGACAGCCCTGTGGGAAAGCCTCGTGGGAAAGCCTTGAGGGAAAGACACAGATCCCTTGATCCACGCGAAGGGAAGCGCGACACTGCTGCTACAGCTCGGGAGGAAAGCGCACGTGCATGCCCCCACTCGAGACGAGGACTGACTCCCCTGGGGAGACTCCAGAAGTACCCCAAGATCCATGTCAGCACTGGAGAGGAATCCTCTGGTTCCGGCACCGACTCCACACAAGGTCTTAGGCCCGGCATCGACGGGAGAGGAATCCCGAGAGGCCCCCGAGCAACTCGCATGCGGACTGGCCTTTCCTGAGGCCACCAGAGCGGGTCCCTGAGGTCCCCGTCGTAAGTCGAGAGCACCTTCCGCAACTCGAGAAAATCCAGGAGGTTTTCCCCTCCAGGCGAGATGAGGCCCATTTCCGCTGAGGCGTCTCGAGGCTAATCACACCTAACCTCTGGAACTTCCAAAGGGTCATTCACACCCTTGCTGCAACTCAAGAAGTTCCCCGACATACCCGTCTCCACTTGAGAGGAAGCATGAGAGTCCCGCTCACATCCAGAGGAGCCCCGTTTCCGCCTCCTAGCTCGAGAGGAGGGATCCTTTCCTTGCGTGGTCGAGAAATATTTCCCGGCGTTCCCGACGCATCTCAAGAGGTCGCGCTCTCCAGAGGAAAGGCGAGAGGAACTCCATGGTCGTGCCACCAATCCCAGAGTCCCCCAGATGTCTCAGTCCATTACCGGGAAAACCTGTTTTCCCTGCACTGCCTCGACTTTCAAGCCGAGGATCGACTAACACCACGGTGGCACGTGGGACAGCCCTGTGGGAAAGCCTCGTGGGAAAGCCTTGTTGGAAAGCCTCGTGGGAAAGCCTCGAAGGAAAGCCACTGATCCCTTGATCCAGGCGACTGGAGCATGACACTGCTGCTACAGCTAGGGAGGAAAGCGCAGGTGCATGCCCCCACTCGAGACGAGGACTGACTCCCCTGGGGAGACTCCAGAAGTACCCCAAGATCCATGTCAGCACTGCAGAGGAAACCTCAGGTTCCGGCACTGACTCCACACAAGGTCTTAGGCCCCGGCATCGACGGGAGAGGAATCCCGAGAGGCCCCGAGCAATTCGCATGGGGAGTGGCCTTTTCTGAGGCCCCCAGAGCGGGTCGTTGAGGTCCCCGTCGTAAGTCGAGAGCAACTGCCCTATCTCGAGAAAATCCAGGAGGTTCTCCCCTCCAGGCGAGATGAGGCCCATTTCTGCTGAGGCGTCTCGAGGCTAATCACACCTAATCTCTGGAACTTCCCAAACGGTGCTTCACACTCTGGCTGCAACTCAAGATGTTTCCCTACATACCGTTTCCACTCGAGAGGAAGCACGAGAGTCCCGCCCACATCCAGAGGAGCCCCGTTTCTGCCTACTAGCTCGAGAGGAGGGATCCTTTCCCTGCGTCATCGGGAAAGAAATCCCGGCGTTCCCGTCGCATCTCAAGAGGAGGCGCTCTCCACAGGAAAGGCGAGAGGAACTCCAGGGTCGTGCCACCTTTCCCAGAGTCCCCAGATGTCTCAGTCCATTCCAGGGATACCTGTTTTCCCTGCACTGCATCGACATTCAAGCCGAGGATCGACTCACATCACGGTGGCAGGTTGGACAAGTCCATGTGGGAAAGCCTCGATGGAAAAGCCTCGTGTGAAAGCCTTCGCAGGGAAAGCCACAGATCCCTTGATCCACGCGTAGGGAAGCGTGACACTGCTGCTACAGCTCGGGAGGAAAGCGCACGTGCATGCCCCCGACTCGAGACGAGGACTGACTCCCCTGCGGAGACTCCAGAAGAACCAAGATCCATGTCAGCACTGGAGAGGAATCCTCAGGTTCCGGCACCGACTCCACACAAGGTATTAGGCCCCGGCATCGACGTGAGAGAAATCCCGAGAGGCTCCCGAGCAACTCGCATGGGGGACTGGCCTTTCCTGAGGCCACCAGAGCGGGGTCCCTGTAGGTCCAGTCGTAAGTCGAGGAGCACCTGCCGAACTCGAGGAAAATCCAGGAGGTTCGTCCCCTCCAGGCGAGATGAGGCCCATTTCCGGCTGAGGCTCTCGAGAGCTAATCACCTCTAACATCTGGAACTTCCAAAGGGTCCTTCACAGCCCTTGCTGCAACTCAAGAAGTTCCCCGACATACCCGTCTACCACTCGAGAGGAAGCACCAGAGTCCCGCCCACATCCAGAGGAGCCCCGTTTCCCCCTCCTAGCTCGAGAGGAGGGATCCTTTCCCACCGTGGTCGGAAAATATTCCCGGCGTTCCCTTTGCATCTCAAGAGGAGGCGCTCTCCACAGGAAAGGCGAGAGGAACTCCAGGGTCGTGCCACCATTCCCAGAGGCCGCTGGATGTCTCAGTCAATTAGAGGGAAAACTTTTTTCCCTGCACTGCCTCGACTTTCAAGCCGAGGATCGACTCACACCACGGTGGCAACGTGGGACAGCCCTGTGGGAAAGCCTCGTGGGAAAGCCTTGAGGGAAAGACACAGATCCCTTGATCCACGCGAAGGGAAGCGCGACACTGCTGCTACAGCTCGGGAGGAAAGCGCACGTGCATGCCCCCACTCGAGACGAGGACTGACTCCCCTGGGGGAGACTCCAGAAGTACCCCCCAAGATCCATGTCAGCACTGGAGAGGAATCCTCTGGTTCCGGCACCGACTCCACACAAGGTCTTAGGCCCCGGCATCGACGGGAGAGGAATCCCGAGAGGCCCCCGAGCAACTCGCATGGCGGACTGGCCTTTCCTGAGGCCACCAGAGCGGGTCCCTGAGGTCCCCGTCGTAAGTCGAGAGCACCTTCCGCAGCTCGAGAAAAATCCAGGAGGTTTCTCCCTCCAGGCGAGATGAGGCCCATTTCCGCTGAGGCGTCTCGAGGCTAATCACACCTAACCTCTGGAACTTCCAAAGGGTCATTCACACCCTTGCTGCAACTCAAGAAGTTCCCCGACATACCCGTCTCCACTCGAGAGGAAGCACGAGAGTCCCGCCACATCCAGAGGAGCCCCGTTTCCGCCTCCTAGCTCGAGAGGAAGATCCTTTCCCTGCGTGGTCGAGAAAGAATTCCCGGGTTCCCGTCGCATCTCAAGAGGAGGCGCTCTCCACAGGAAAGGCGAGAGGAACTCCAGGGTCGTGCCACCATTCCCAGAGTCCCCCAGATGTCTCAGTCCATTCCAGGGAAACTGTTTTCCCTGCACTGCCTCGACTTTCAAGCCGAGGATCGACTCACACCACAGGTGGCACGTGGGACAAGCCCTGTGGGAAAGCCTCGTGGGAAAGCCGTCGTGGGAAAGCTCTGAGGGAAAGCCACAGATCCCTTGATCCACGGAAGGGAAGCGTGACACTGCTGCTAACAGCTCGGGAGGAAAGCGCAGGTGCATGCCCCCCACTCGAGACGAGGACTGACTCCCCTGGGGAGACTCCAGAAGTACCCCAAGATCCATGTCAGCACTGGAGAGGAATCCTCAGGTTCCGGCACCTGACTCCACACAAGGTCTTAGGCCCCGGCATCGACGGGAGAGGAATCCCGAGAGGCCCCGAGCAACTCGCATGCGGACTGGCCTTTCCTGAGGCCACCAGAGCGGGTCCCTGAGGTCCCCGTCGTAAGTCGAGAGCACCTCCGCAACTCGAGAAAATCCAGGAGGTTTGCCCTCCAGGCGAGATGAGGCCCATTTCCGCTGAGGCGTCTCGAGGCTAATCACACCTAACCTCTGGAACTTCCAAAGGGTCATTCACACCCTTGCTGCAACTCAAGAAGTTCCCCGACATCACCCGTCTCCACTTGAGAGGAAGCATCGAGAGTCCCGCTCACATCCAGAGGAGCCCCGTTTCCGCCTCGCTAGCTCGAGAGGAGGGATCCTTTCCTTGCGTGGTCGGAGAAATATTTCCCGGCGTTCCCGACGCATCTCAAGAGGTCGCGCTCTCCAGAGGAAAGGCGAGAGGAACTCCATGGTCGTGCCACCAATCCCAGAGTCCCCCAGATGTCTCAGTCCATTACCGAGGAAAACCTGTTTTCCCTGCACTGCCTCGACTTTCAAGCCGAGGATCGACTAACACCACGGTGGCACGTGGGACAGCCCTGTGGGAAAGCCTCGTGGGAAAGCCTTGTTGGAAAGCCTCGTGGGAAAGCCTCGAAGGAAAGCCACTGATCCCTTGATCCAGGCGACTGGAGCATGACACTGCTGCTACAGCTAGGGAGGAAAGCGCAGGTGCATGCCCCCACTCGAGACGAGGACTGACTCCCCTGGGGAGACTCCAGAAGTACCCCAAGATCCATGTCAGCACTGCAGAGGAAACCTCAGGTTCCGGCACTGACTCCACACAAGGTCTTAGGCCCGGCATCGACGGGAGAGGAATCCCGAGAGGCCCCGAGCAATTCGCATGGGGAGTGGCCTTTTCTGAGGCCCCAGAGCGGGTCGTTGAGGTCCCCGTCGTAAGTCGAGAGCAACTGCCCTATCTCGAGAAAATCCAGGAGGTTCTCCCCTCCAGGCGAGATGAGGCCCATTTCTGCTGAGGCGTCTCGAGGCTAATCACACCTAATCTCTGGAACTTCCAAACGGTGCTTCACACTCTGGCTGCAACTCAAGATGTTCCCTACATACCGTTTCCACTCGAGAGGAAGCACGAGAGTCCCGCCCACATCCAGAGGAGCCCCGTTTCTGCCTACTAGCTCGAGAGGAGGGATCCTTTCCCTGCGTCATCGGGAAAGAAATCCCGGCGTTCCCGTCGCATCTCAAGAGGAGGCGCTCTCCACAGGAAAGGCGAGAGGAACTCCAGGGTCGTGCCACCTTTCCCAGAGTCCCAAGATGTCTCAGTCCATTCCAGGGAAACCTGTTTTCCCTGCACTGCCTCGACATTCAAGCCGAGGATCGACTCACACCGCGATGGCAGGTTGGACAGCCCTGTGGGAAAGCCTCGTGGAAAGCTCGTGTGAAAGCCTCGAGGGAAAGCCACAGATCCCTTGATCCACGCGTAGGGAAGCGTGACACTGCTGCTACAGCTCGGGAGGAAAGCGCACGTGCATGCCCCCACTCGAGACGAGGACTGACTCCCTGGGAGACTCCAGAAGTACACCAAGATCCATGTTAGCACTGGAGAGGAATCCTCAGGTTCCGGCACCGACTCCACACAAGCTATTAGGCCCCGTCATCGACGTGAGAGGAATCCCGAGAGGCCCCGAGCAACTCGCATGGGGACTGGCCTTTCCTGAGGCCACCAGAGCGGGTCCCTGAGGTCCAGTCGTAAGTCGAGGGCACCTGCCGCAACTCGAGAAAATCCAGGAGGTTCTCCCCTCCAGGCGAGATGAGGCCCATTTCGGCTGAGGCGTCTCGAGGCTAATCACATCTAACATCTGGAACTTCCAAAGGGTCCTTCACACCCTTGCTGCAACTCAAGAAGTTCCCCGACATACCCGTCTACACTCGAGAGGAAGCACCAGAGTCCCGCCCACATCCAGAGGAGCCCCGTTTCCCCCTCCTAGCTCGAGAGGAGGGATCCTTTCCCACCGTGGTCAGGAAAATATTCCCGGCGTTCCCTTTGCATCTCAAGAGGAGGCGCTCTCCACAGGAAAGGCGAGAGGAACTCCAGGGTCGTGCCACCATTCCCAGAGGCCGCTGGATGTCTCAGTCAATTAGAGGGAAAACTTTTTTCCCTGCACTGCCTCGACTTTCAAGCCGAGGATCGACTCACACCACGGTGGCACGTGGGACAGCCCTGTGGGAAAGCCTCGTGGGAAAGCCTTGAGGGAAAGACACAGATCCCTTGATCCACGCGAAGGGAAGCGCGACACTGCTGCTACAGCTCGGGAGGAAAGCGCACGTGCATGCCCCCACTCGAGACGAGGACTGACTCCCCTGGGGAGACTCCAGAAGTACCCCAAGATCAATGTCAGCACTGGAGAGGAATCCTCTGGTTCCGGCACCGACTCCACACAAGGTCTTAGGCCCCGGCATCGACGGGAGAGGAATCCCGAGAGGCCCCCGAGCAACTCCGCATGCGGACTGGCCTTTCCTGAGGCCACCAGAGCGGGTCCCTGAGGTCCCCGTCGTAAGTCGAGAGCACCTTCCGCAGCTCGAGAAAATCCAGGAGGCTTTTCCCCTCCAGGCGAGATGAGGCCCATTTCCGCTGAGGCGTCTCGAGGCTAATCACACCTAACCTCTGGAACTTCCAAAGGGTCATTCACACCCTTGCTGCAACTCAAGAAGTTCCCGACATACCCGTCTCCACTCGAGAGGAAGCACGAGAGTCCCGCCCACATCCAGAGGAGCCCCGTTTCCGCCTCCTAGCTCGAGAGGAAAGATCCTTTCCCTGCGTGGTCGGGAAAGAATTCCCGGGTTCCCGTCGCATCTCAAGAGGAGGCGCTCTCCACAGGAAAGGCGAGAGGAACTCCAGGGTCGTGCCACCATTCCCTGAGTCCCCCAGATGTCTCCGTCCATTCCAGGGAAATCTGTTTTCCCTTCACTTCCTCGACTTTAAAGCCGAGGATCGACTCACACCACAGTGGCACGTGGGAAAGCCCTGTGGGAAGCATCGTGGGAAAGCGTCATGGGAAAGTCTAGAGGGAAAGCCACAGATCCCTTGATCCACGAAAAGGGAAGCGTGAAACTGCTGCTACAGCTCGGGAGGAAATCACACGTGCATGCCCTCTCTCGTGACGAGGACTGACTCCCCTGGGGAGACTCCAGAAGTACCACAAGATCCATGTCGGCACTGGAGAGGAATCCTCAGGTTCCGTCACTGAGTCCACACAAGGTCTTAGGCCCCAGCATCGACGGGAGAGGAATCCCGAGAGGCCCGGGAGAAACTCGCATGGGGACTGGCCTTTCCTGAGGCCACCAGAGCGGGTCCCTGAGGCCCTCGTCGTAAGTCGAGAGCACCTGCCGCAAGTCGAGAAAATCCAGGAGGTTCTCCCCTCCAGGCGAGATGAGGCCCATTTCGGCTGAGGCAACTAGGGGGTAATCACACTTAAACTCTCGAACTTCGAAAGGGTCCTTCACACCCTTGCTGCAACTCAAGAAGTTCCCCGACATATCCGTCTCCACTCAAGAGGAACCCGAGCGTCCCGCCCGTATCCAGAGTGGCCCCGTTTCCGCCTGCTAGCTCGAGAGGAGGGATCCTTTCCCTGCGTGGTCCTGAAAGAATTCCTAGCGTTCCCGTCTCATCTCAAGAGGAGGCGCTCTCCACAGTAAAGGCGAGAGGAACTCCAGTATCAGGCCCCATTCCCAGAGTCCCCCAGATGTCTCAGTCCATTCCAGGGAAACCTGTTTTCCCTGCACTGCCTCCACTTTCAAGCTGAGGATCGACTCACACCACAAGGGCACGTGGAAAAGCCCTGTGGGAAAGCCTCTTGGGAAAGCCTCATGGGAAAGCCTCGAGGGAAAGCCCCTGATCCCTTGATCCAAGCGAAGGGAACCGTGACACTGCTGCTACAGGTCGGGAGGAAAGCGCACGTGCATGCCCCCACTCGAGACGAGGACATACGCCTCTGGGGAGACTTCAGAAGACCCCGAAGATCCATGTCGGCACTGCAGAGGAATCCTCACGTTCCGGCACTGACTCCACACAAGGTCTTAGGCCCCGGCATCGAGGGGAGAGGAATCCCGAGAGGCCCCCGAGCAACTCACATGGGGACGGGCCTTTCCTGAGGCCACAAGAGCGGGTCCCTGAGGTCCCAGTCGTAAGTCGAGAGCACCTGCCGCAATTCGAGAAAATCCAGGAGGTTCTCCCCTCCAGGCGAGATGAGGCCCATTTCCGCTGAGGCGTCTCCAGGAAAATCACACCTAACCTCTGGAACTTCCAAAGGGTCCTTCACACCCTTGCTGCAACTCAAGAAGTTCCCCGACATACCCGTCTCCACACGAGAGGAAGCAGGAAAGTCCCGCCCACATCAAGAGAAGCCACGTTTCCGGCCTCCTAGCTCGAGAGGTTTGATCCTTTCCCTGCGTGGTCAGGAAAGAATTCGCGGCGTTCCCGTCACATCTGAAGAGGAGGCGCTCTCCAGAGGAAAAGCGAGAGGAACTCCAGGTACCTGCCACCATTCCCAGAGTCCCCCAGATGTCTCAGTCCATTCCAGGGAGACCTGTTTTCCCTGCACTGCCTCGACTTTCAAGCCGAGGATCGACTCACACCACAGTGGCACGTGGGGCAGCCCTGTGGGAAAGCCTCCTGGGAAGCCTCGAGGGAAAGCCACAGATCCCTTGATTCACGCGAAGGTAAGCGTGACAATGTTGCTAAAGCTCGGGAGGAAAGTGCACGGTGCATGCCCCCACTCGAGTAGAGGACTGGACTGTCCTGGGGAGACTCCAGAAGTACCCCAAGATCCATGTCAGCACTGGAGAGGAATCATCAGGTTTCGGCACCGACTCCACAGAAGGTCTTAGGCCCCGGCATCTACGAGAGAGGAATCCCGAGAGGGCCCCGGAGCAACTCGCATGGGGACTGGCCTTTCCTGAGGGCCACCAGAGCGGGTCCCTGAGGTCCCCTCGGTCAGTCGTCAGATCGGGGCCTCGGGGATTCTCTCCAGTCAGATGTCCGAGGCCTAAGACCTTCTGTGGGAGTCGGTGCCGGAAACCCTGGAGTGCATTCCTCCTCCAGTGCTGGACATGGATCTTCGGGGTACTTCTGGAGTCTCCCCAGGACAGTCAGTCCTCTACTCGAGTGGGGGCATGCACGTGCACTTTCCTCCCGAGCTTTAGCAACATTGTCACGCTTACCTTCGCGTGAATCAAGGGATCTGTGGCTTTCCCTCGAGGCTTCCCAGGAGGCTTTCCCACAGGGCTGCCCACGTGCCACTGTGGTGTGAGTCGATCCTCGGCTTGAAAGTCGAGGCAGTGCAGGGAAAACAGGTCTCCCTGGAATGGACTGAGACATCTGGGGGACTCTGGGAATGGTGGCAGGTACCTGGAGTTCCTCTCGCTTTTCCTCTGGAGAGCGCCTCCTCTTCAGATGTGACGGGAACGCCGCGAATTCTTTCCTGACCACGCAGGGAAAGGATCAAACCTCTCGAGCTAGGAGGCGGAAACGTGGCTTCTCTTGGATGTGGGCGGGACTTTCCTGCTTCCTCTCGAGTGGAGACGGGTATGTCGGGGAACTTCTTGAGTTGCAGCAAGGGTGTGAAGGACCCTTTGGAAGTTCCAGAGGTTAGGTGTGATTTTCCTGGAGACGCCTCAGCGGAAATGGGCCTCATCTCGCCTGGAGGGGAGAACCTCCTGGATTTTCTCGAATTGCGGCAGGTGCTCTCGACTTACGACTGGGGACCTCAGGGACCCGCTCTTGGTGGCCTCAGGAAAGGCCCGTCCCCATGTGAGTTGCTCGGGGCCTCTCGGGATTCCTCTCCCTCGATGCCGGGGCCTAAGACCTTGTGTGGAGTCAGTGCCGGAACGTGAGGATTCCTCTGCAGTGCCGACATGGATCTTCGGGGTCTTCTGAAGTCTCCCCAGAGGCGTATGTCCTCGTCTCGAGTGGGGGCATGCACGTGCGCTTTCCTCCCGACCTGTAGCAGCAGTGTCACGGTTCCCTTCGCTTGGATCAAGGGATCAGGGCTTTCCCTCGAGGCTTTCCCATGAGGCTTTCCCAAGAGGCTTTCCCACAGGGCTTTTCCACGTGCCCTTGTGGTGTGAGTCGATCCTCAGCTTGAAAGTGGAGGCAGTGCAGGGAAAACAGGTTTCCCTGGAATGGACTGAGACATCTGGGGGACTCTGGGAATGGGGCCTGATACTGGAGTTCCTCTCGCCTTTACTGTGGAGAGCGCCTCCTCTTGAGATGAGACGGGAACGCTAGGAATTCTTTCAGGACCACGCAGGGAAAGGATCCCTCCTCTCGAGCTAGCAGGCGGAAACGGGGCCACTCTGGATACGGGCGGGACCTCGGGTTCCTCTTGAGTGGAGACGGATATGTCGGGGAACTTCTTGAGTTGCAGCAAGGGTGTGAAGGACCCTTTCGAAGTTCGAGAGTTTAAGTGTGATTACCCCCTAGTTGCCTCAGCCGAAATGGGCCTCATCTCGCCTGGAGGGGAGAACCTCCTGGATTTTCTCGACTTGCGGCAGGTGCTCTCGACTTACGACGAGGGCCTCAGGGACCCGCTCTGGTGGCCTCAGGAAAGGCCAGTCCCCATGCGAGTTTCTCCGGGGCCTCTCGGGATTCCTCTCCCGTCGATGCTGGGGCCTAAGACCTTGTGTGGACTCAGTGACCGGAACCTGAGGATTCCTCTCCAGTGCGACATGGATCTTGTGGTACTTCTGGAGTCTCCCCAGGGGAGTCAGTCCTCGTCACGAGAGAGGGCATGCACGTGTGATTTCCTCCCGAGCTGTAGCAGCAGTTTCACGCTTCCCTTTTCGTGGATCAAGGGATCTGTGGCTTTCCCTCTAGAGCTTTCCCATGACGGCTTTCCCACGATGGCTTCCCACAGGGCTTTCCCACGTGCCACTGTGGTGTGAGTCGATCCTCGGCTTTAAAGTCGAGGAAGTGAAGGGAAAACAGATTTCCCTGGAATGGACTGGAGACATCTGGGGGACTCAGGGAATGGTGGCACGACCTGGAGTTCCTCTCGCCTTTCCTGTGGAGAGCGCCTCCTCTTGAGATGCGACGGGAACCCGGGAATTCTTTCCCGACCACGCAGGGAAAGGATCTTTCCTCTCGAGCTAGGAGGCGGAAACGGGGCTCCTCTGGATGTGGGCGGGACTCTCGTGCTTCCTCTCGAGTGGAGACGGGTATGTCGGGGAACTTCTTGAGTTGCAGCAAGGGTGTGAATGACCCTTTGGAAGTTCCAGAGGTTAGGTGTGATTAGCCTCGAGACGCCTCAGCGGAAATGGGCCTCATCTCGCCTGGAGGGGAAAGCCTCCTGGATTTTCTCGAGCTGCGGAAGGTGCTCTCGACTTACGACGGGGACCTCAGGGACCCGCTCTGGTGGCCTCAGGAAAGGCCAGTCCGCATGGCGAGTTGCTCGGGGCCTCTCGGGATTCCTCTCCCGTCGATGCCGGGGCCTAAGACCTTGTGTGGAGTCGGTGCCGGAACCAGAGGATTCCTCTCCAGTGCTGACATTGATCTTGGGGTACTTCTGGAGTCTCCCCAGGGGAGTCAGTCCTCGTCTCGAGTGGGGGCATGCACGTGCGCTTTCCTCCCGAGCTGTAGCAGCAGTGTCGCGCTTCCCTTCGGTGGATCAAGGGATCTGTGTCTTTCCCTCAAGGCTTTCCCACGAGGCTTTCCCACAGGGCTGTCCCACGTGCCACCGTGGTGTGAGTCGATCCTCGGCTTGAAAGTCGAGGCAGTGCAGGGAAAAAAGTTTTCCCTCTAATTGACTGAGACATCCAGCGGCCTCTGGGAATGGTGGCACGACCCTGGAGTTCCTCTCGCCTTTCCTGTGGAGAGCGCCTCCTCTTGAGATGCAAAGGGAACGCCGGGAATATTTTCCTGACCACGGTGGGAAAGGATCCCTCCTCTCGAGCTAGGAGGGGGAAACGGGGCTCCTCTGGATGTGGGCGGGACTCTGGTGCTTCCTCTCGAGTGTAGACGGGTATGTCGGGGAACTTCTTGAGTTGCAGCAAGGGTGTGAAGGACCCTTTGGAAGTTCCAGATGTTAGATGTGATTAGCCTCGAGACGCCTCAGCCGAAATGGGCCTCATCTCGCCTGGAGGGGAGAACCTCCTGGATTTTCTCGAGTTGCGGCAGGTGCCCTCGACTTACGACTGGGACCTCAGGGACCCGCTCTGGTGGCCTCAGGAAAGGCCAGTCCCCATGCGAGTTGCTCGGGGGCCTCTCGGGATTCCTCTCACGTCGATGACGGGGCCTAATAGCTTGTGTGGAGTCGGTGCCGGAACCTGAGGATTCCTCTCCAGTGCTAACATGGATCTTGGTGTACTTCTGGAGTCTCCCCAGGGGAGTCAGTCCTCGTCTCGAGTGGGGGCATGCACGTGCGCTTTCCTCCCGAGCTGTAGCAGCAGTGTCACGCTTCCCTACGCGTGGATCAAGGGATCTGTGGCTTTCCCTCGAGCTTTCACACGAGGCTTTCCCACGAGGCTTTCCCACAGGGCTGTCCAACCTGCCATCGCGGTGTGAGTCGATCCTCGGCTTGAATGTCGAGCAGTGCAGGGAAAACAGGTTTCCCTGGAATGGACTGAGACATCTTGGGGACTCTGGGAAAGGTGGCACGACCCTGGAGTTCCTCTCGCCTTTCCTGTGGAGAGCGCCTCCTCTTGAGATGCTACGGGAACGCCGGGATTTCTTTCCCGATGACGCAGGGAAAGGATCCCTCCTCTCGAGCTTAGTAAGGCAGAAACGGGGCTCCTCTGGATGTGGGCGGGACTCTCGTGCTTCCTCTCGAGTGGAAACGGTATGTAGGGGAACATCTTGAGTTGCAGCCAGAGTGTGAAGCACCGTTTGGAAGTTCCAGAGATTAGGTGTGATTAGCCTCGAGACGCCTCAGCAGAAATGGGCCTCATCTCGCCTGGAGGGGAGAACCTCCTGGATTTTCTCGAGTTGCGGCAGTGCCTCTCGACTTACGACGGGGACCTCAGAGCGACCCGCTCTGGTGGCCTCAGGAAAGGCCAGTCCCCATGCGAGTTGCTCGGGGCCTCTCGGGATTCCTCTCCCGTCGATGCCGGGGCCTAAGACCTTGTGTGGAGTCAGTGCCGGAACCTGAGGATTCCTCTCCAGTGCTGACATGGATCTTGGGGGTACTTCTGGAGTCTCCCCAGGGGAGTCAGTCCTCGTCTCGAGTGGGGGCATGCACGTGGCGCTTTCCTCCTAGGCTGTAGCAGCAGGTGTCATGCGCTTACCAGTCGCGTGGATCAAGGGATCTGTGGCTTTCCTTCGAGGCTTTCCACGAGGCTTTCCACAGGCTTTCCACGAGGCTTTCCCACAGGGCTGTCCCACGTGCCACCGTGGTGTTAGTCGATCCTCGGCTTGAAAGTCGAGGCAGTGCAGGGAAAACAGGTTTTCCCGGTAATGGACTGAGACATCTGG
>NW_017215188.1:0-14115 GCF_001704415.2 Capra hircus
CAGGGTCGTGCCACCATTCCCAGAGTCCCCCAGATGTCTCAGTCCTTTCAAGAAACCTGTTTTCCCTACACTGCCTCCACTTTCAAGCCGAGGATCGACTCACACCACGGTGGCACCTGGGACAGCCTGTGGAAAAGCCTCATGGGAAAGCCTCGTGGGAAAGCCTGGAGGGAAAGCCACAGATCCCTTGATCCATGCGAAGGGAAGCGTGACACTGCTGCTAGAGCTCGGGAAGAAAACGCTTCGTGCATGCCCCCACTCGAGACGAGGACCGACTCCATTGAGGATACTCCAGAAGTACCCCAAGATCCATGTCAGCTCTGCAGAGGAATCCTCAGTTTCCGGCACAGATTTCAAACAAGGTCTTCGGCCCCGGCATCGAAGGGAGAGGAATCCCGAGGGTCCCACGAGCAACTCGCATGGGGACTGGACTTTCCTGAGGCCACCAGAGCGGGTCCCTGAGGTCCCCGTCCTAAGTCGAGAGCACCTGCCGCAACTCGAGAAAATCCAGGAGGTTCTCCCCTCCAGGAGAGATTAGGCCCATTTCCGCAGAGGCGTCTCGAGGCTATTCACACCTAACCTCTGGAACTTCCAAAGGGTCCTTCACACCCTTGCTGCAACTCAAGAAGTTCCCCGACATACCCGTCTCCACTCGAGAGGAAGCACGAGAGTCCCGCCCACATCCAGAGGAGCCCCGTTTCCGTTTCCTAGCTCGAGAGGAGTCATCCTTTCCCTGGGTGGTCGGGAAAGAATTACCGGCGTTCCCGTCGCATCTCAAGAGGAGGCGCTCTCCACAGGAAAGGCGAGAGGAACTCCAGGGTCGTGCCACCATTCCCAGAGTCCCCCAAATATCTCCGTCCATTCCAGGGAAACCTGTTTTCCCTGCACTGCCTCGACTTTCAAGCCGAGGATCCACTCACACCACGGTGGCACGTGGGACAGACCTGTGGGAAAGCCTCGTGGGAAAGCCTCGTCGGAAAGCCTCGAGGGAAAGCCACAGATCCCTTGAACCACGCGAAGGGAATCGTGACATTGCTGCTACAGCTCGGGAGGAAAGCATACGTGCATGCCCCCACTCGATACCAGGACTGACTCCCCTGGGGAAACTCCAGAAGGACCCCAAGATCCATGTCAGCACTGGAGAGGAATCCTCAGGTTCCGGAACCGACTCCACACAAGGTCTTAGGCAGCGGCATCCACGAGAGAGGAATCCCGAGAGGCACCCGAGCAACTCGCATGGGTACTGGCCTTTCCTGAGGCCACCAGAGCGGGTCCCTGAGGTACCCGTCGTAAGTCAAGAGCACCTGCCGCAACTCGAGAAAATCCAGGAGGTTCTCCCCTCCAGGCGAGATGAGGCCCATTTCCGCTGAGGCGTCTCCAGGCAAATCACACCTAACATCTGGAACTTCCAAAGGGTCCTTCACACCCTGGCTGCAACTCAAGAAGTTCCCCGACATACCCGTCTCCGCTCTAGAGGAAGCACGAGAGTCCCGCCCACATCCAGAGGAGGCCCGTTTCCGCCTCCTAGCTCGAGAGGAGGGATCCTTTTCCTGCGTGGTTGGGAAAGAATTCCCAGCGTTTCCGTCGCATCTCAAGAGGAGGGGTTCTCCACAGGAAAGGCGAGAGGAACTCCAGGGTCGTGCCACCATTCCCAGAGTCCCCCAGATGTATCAGTCCATTCCAGGGAAACCTGTTTTCCCTGCACTGCCTCGACTTTCAAGCCGAGGATCGACTCACACCACGGTGGCACGTGGGACAGCCCTGTGGGAAAGCCTCGTGGGAAAGCCTCGAGGGAAAGCCACAGATCCCTTGATCCACGCGAACGGAAGCGTGACGCTGCTGCTACAGCTCGGGGGAAATCGCCACGTGAATGCCCCAATCAAGACGAGGTCTGACTCCCCTGGGCAGACTCCAGAAGTACCCCAAGATTCGTGTCAGCACTGGAGAGGAATCCTCAGGTTCCGGGACGGACTCCACACAAGGTCTTAGGCGCCAGAATCGACAGGAGAGGAATCCCGAGAGGCCCCAAGCAACTCGCTTGGGGACTGGCCTTTCCTGAGGCCACCAGAGCGGGTCCCTGAGGTCCCCGTCGTAAGTTGAGACACCTGCCGCAACTCGAGAAAATCCAGGAGGTTCTACCCTCCTGGAGAGATGAGGCCCATTTCCGCTGAGGCTTCTCGAGGCTAATCACACCTAACCTCTGGAACTTCCAAAGGGTCCTTCACGCCCTTGCTGCAACTCAAGAAGTTCCCCGACTTTCCCGTCTCCACTCGAGAGGAAGCACGAGAGTCCCGCCCACATCCAGAGGAGCCCCATTTCCCCCTCCTAGCTCGAGAGGAGGGATCCTTTCCCTGCGTGTTCGGGAAAGAATTCCCGGCGATCCCGTCGCATCTCAAGAGGAGGCGCTCTCCACAGGAAAGGCGAGAGGAACTCCAGGGTCGTGCCACCATTCCCAGAGTCCCCCAGATGTCTCAGTCCATTCCAAGAAACCTGTTTTCCCTACACTGCCTCCACTTTCAAGCCGAGGATCGACTCACACCACGGTGGCACGTGGGACAGCCCTGTGGGAAAGCCTCGTGGGAAAGCCTCGTGGGAAAGCCTCGTGGGAAAGCCTCGAGGGAAAGCCAAAGATCCCTTGATCCACGCGAAGGGAAGCGTGACACTGATGCTAAGGCTCGGAAGGAAAGCCCACGTGCAAGCCCCCACTCGAGACAAGGACTGACTCCCCTGGGGAGACTCCAGAAGTACCCCAAGATCAATGTCAGCACTGGAGAGGAATCCTCAGGTTCCGGCACCGACTCCACACAAGGACTTAGGCCCCAGCATCGACGGGAGAGAATTCCCGAGAGGCCTCCGAACAACTCGCATGGGGACTGGCCTTTCCTGAGACCAAAAGAGCGGGTCCCTGAGGTCCCCGTCGTAAGTCGAGAGCACCTGCCGTAACTCAAGAAAATCCAGGACGTTCTCCCCTCCAGGGGAGATGAGGCCCATTTCCGCTGAGACGTCTGGAGGCTAATCACATCTCATATCTGGAACTTCCAAAGGGTCCTTCACACCGTTGCTGCAACTCAGGAAGTTCCCCGACATTCCCGTCTCCACTCGAGAGGAAGCACGAGAGTCCGGCCCAAATCAGAGGAGCCCCGTTTCGCCTCCTAGCTCGAGAGGAGGGATCCTTTTCCTGCGTGGTTGGGAAAGAATTCCCAGCGTTTCCGTCGCATCTCAAGAGGAGGGTTCTCCACAGGAAAGGCGAGAGGAACTCCAGGGTCGTGCCACCATTCCCAGAGTCCCCAGATGTATCAGTCCATTCCAGGGAAACCTGTTTTCCCTGCACTGCCTCGACTTTCAAGCCGAGGATCGACTCACACCACGGTGGCACGTGGGACAGCCCTGTGGGAAAGCCTCGTGGGAAAGCCTCGAGGGAAAGCCACAGATCCCTTGATCCACGCGAACGGAAGCGTGACGCTGCTGCTACAGCTCGGGGGAAATCGCACGTGAATGCCCCAAACAAGACGAGGTCTGACTCCCCTGGGCAGACTCCAGAAGTACCCCAAGATTCGTGTCAGCACTGGAGAGGAATCCTCAGGTTCCGGGACGGACTCCACACAAGGTCTTAGGCGCCAGAATCGACAGGAGAGGAATCCCGAGAGGCCCCAAGCAACTCGCTTGGGGACTGGCCTTTCCTGAGGCCACCAGAGCGGGTCCCTGAGGTCCCCGTCGTAAGTTGAGACCACCTGCCGCAACTCGAGAAAATCCAGGAGGTTCTACCCTCCTGGAGAGATGAGGCCCATTTCCGCTGAGGCTTCTCGAGGCTAATCACACCTAACCTCTGGAACTTCCAAAGGGTCCTTCACGCCCTTGCTGCAACTCAAGAAGTTCCCCGACTTTCCCGTACTCCACTCGAGAGGAAGCACGAGAGTCCCGCCCACATCCAGAGGAGCCCCATTTCCCCCTCCTAGCTCGAGAGGAGGGATCCTTTCCCTGCGTGTTCGGGAAAGAATTCCCGGCGATCCCGTCGCATCTCAAGAGGAGGCGCTCTCCACAGGAAAGGCGAGAGGAACTCCAGGGTCGTGCCACCATTCCCAGAGTCCCCCAGATGTCTCAGTCCATTCCAAGAAACCTGTTTTCCCTACACTGCCTCCACTTTCAAGCCGAGGATCGACTCACACCACGGTGGCACGTGGGACAGCCCTGTGGGAAAGCCTCGTGGGAAAGCCTCGTGGGAAAGCCTCGTGGGAAAGCCTCGAGGGAAAGCCAAAGATCCCTTGATCCACGCGAAGGGAAGCGTGACACTGATGCTAAGGCTCGGAAGGAAAGCCCACGTGCAAGCCCCCACTCGAGACAAGGACTGACTCCCCTGGGGAGACTCCAGAAGTACCCCAAGATCAATGTCAGCACTGGAGAGGAATCCTCAGGTTCCGGCACCGACTCCACACAAGGACTTAGGCCCCAGCATCGACGGGAGAGAATTCCCGAGAGGCCTCCGAACAACTCGCATGGGGACTGGCCTTTCCTGAGACCAAAAGAGCGGGTCCCTGAGGTCCCCGTCGTAAGTCGAGAGCACCTGCCGTAACTCAAGAAAATCCAGGACGTTCTCCCCTCCAGGGGAGATGAGGCCCATTTCCGCTGAGACGTCTGGAGGCTAATCACATCTCATATCTGGAACTTCCAAAGGGTCCTTCACACCGTTGCTGCAACTCAGGAAGTTCCCCGACATTCCCGTCTCCACTCGAGAGGAAGCACGAGAGTCCGGCCCAAATCCAGAGGAGCCCCGTTTCCGCCTCCTAGCTCGAGAGGAGGGATCCTTTTCCTGCGTGGTTGGGAAAGAATTCCCAGCGTTTCCGTCGCATCTCAAGAGGAGGGGTTCTCCACAGGAAAGGCGAGAGGAACTCCAGGGTCGTGCCACCATTCCCAGAGTCCCCCAGATGTATCAGTCCATTCCAGGGAAACCTGTTTTCCCTGCACTGCCTCGACTTTCAAGCGAGGATCGACTCACACCACGGTGGCACGTGGGACAGCCCTGTGGGAAAGCCTCGTGGGAAAGCCTCGAGGGAAAGCCACAGATCCCTTGATCCACGCGAACGGAAGCGTGACGCTGCTGCTACAGCTCGGGGGGAAATCGCACGTGAATGCCCCAACAAGACGAGGTCTGACTCCCCTGGGCAGACTCCAGAAGTACCCCAAGATTCGTGTCAGCACTGGAGAGGAATCCTCAGGTTCCGGGACGGACTCCACACAAGGTCTTAGGCGCCAGAATCGACAGGAGAGGAATCCCGAGAGGCCCCCAAGCAACTCGCTTGGGGACTGGCCTTTCCTGAGGCCACCAGAGCGGGTCCCTGAGGTCCCCGTCGTAAGTTGAGACCACCTGCCGCAACTCGAGAAAATCCAGGAGGTTCTACCCTCCTGGAGAGATGAGGCCCATTTCCGCTGAGGCTTCTCGAGGCTAATCACACCTAACCTCTGGAATTTCCAAAGGGTCCTTCACGCCCTTGCTGCAACTCAAGAAGTTCCCCGACTGTCCCGTCTCCACTCGAGAGGAAGCACGAGAGTCCCGCCCACATCCAGAGGAGCCCCATTTCCCCTCCTAGCTCGAGAGGAGGGATCCTTTCCCTGCGTGTTCGGGAAAGAATTCCCGGCGATCCCGTCGCATCTCAAGAGGAGGCGCTCTCCACAGGAAAGGCGAGAGGAACTCCAGGGTCGTGCCACCATTCCCAGAGTCCCCCAGATGTCTCAGTCCATTCCAAGAAACCTGTTTTCCCTACACTGCCTCCACTTTCAGGCCGAGGATCGACTCACACCACGGTGGCACGTGGGACAGCCCTGTGGGAAAGCCTCGTGGGAAAGCCTCGTGGGAAAGCTCGTGGGAAAGCCTCGAGGGAAAGCCAAAGATCCCTTGATCCACGCGAAGGGAAGCGTGACACTGATGCTAAGGCTCGGAAGGAAAGCCCACGTGCAAGCCCCCACTCGAGACAAGGACTGACTCCCCTGGGGAGACTCCAGAAGTACCCCAAGATCAATGTCAGCACTGGAGAGGAATCCTCAGGTTCCGGCACCGACTCCACACAAGGACTTAGGCCCCAGCATCGACGGGAGAGAATTCCCGAGAGGCCTCCGAACAACTCGCATGGGGACTGGCCTTTCCTGAGACCAAAAGAGCGGGTCCCTGAGGTCCCCGTCGTAAGTCGAGAGCACCTGCCGTAACTCAAGAAAATCCAGGACGTTTCTCCCCTCCAGGGGAGATGAGGCCCATTTCCGCTGAGACGTCTGGAGGCTAATCACATCTCATATCTGGAACTTCCAAAGGGTCCTTCACACCGTTGCTGCAACTCAGGAAGTTCCCCGACATTCCCGTCTCCACTCGAGAGGAAGCACGAGAGTCCGGCCCAAATCCAGAGGAGCCCCGTTTCCGCCTCCTAGCTCGAGAGGAGGGATCCTTTCCCTGCATGGTCGGGAAAGAATTCCCGGCGTTCCCGTCGCATCTCAAGAGGAGGAGCTCTCCACAGGAAAGGCGAGAGGAACTCCAGGGTCGTGCCACCATTCCCAGAGTCCCCCAGATGTCTCAGTCCATTCCAGGGAAACCTGTTTTCCCTGCACTGCCTCGACGTTCAAGGCGAGGATTGACTCACACCACGGTGGCACGTGGGACAGCCCTGTGGGAAAGCCTCGTGGGAAATCCTCGTGGGAAAGCCTCGAGAGAAAGCCACAGATCACTTGATCTACGCGAAGGCAAGCGTGACACTGCCTCTACAGCTCGGCAGGAAATCGCACATGCATGCCCCCACACGAGACGAGGACTGACTCCCCTGGGGAAACTCCAGAAGTACCCCAAGATCCATGTCAGCACTGGAGAGGAATCCTCAGGTTCCGGCACTGACTCCACACAAGTTCTTAGGCCACGGCATCGACGGGAGAGGAATCCCGTGAGGCCCCCGAGCAACTCGCATGGGGACTGGCCTTTCCTGAGGCCACCAGAGCGGGTCACTGTGGTCCCCGTCTTAAGTCGAGAGCACATGTCGCAACTCCCGAAAATCCAGGAGGTTCTCCCCTCCAGGCGAATTGAGGCCCATTTCCAATGAGGCGTCTCGAGGCTATTCACACCTAACCTCTGGAACTTCCAAAGGGTCCTTCACACCCTTGCTGCAACTCAAGAAGTTCCCCGGCATACCAGTCTCCACTCGAGAGGAACCACGAAAGTTCCGCCCACATCCAGAGGAGCCCCGTTTCCGCCTCCTAGCTCGAGAGGAGGGATTCCTTTCCCTGCGTGTTCGGGAAAGAATTCCCGGCATTCACGTCGCATCTCAAGAGGAGGCGCTCTCCACAGGAAAGGCGAGAGGAACTCCAGGGTCGTGCCACCATTCCCAGAGTCCCCCAGATGTCTCAGTCCATTCCAAGGAAAACTATTTTCCCTGCACTGCCTCGACTTTCAAGCCGAGGATCGACACACACCACGGTGGCACGTGGGACAGCCCTGTGGGAAAGCCTCGTGGGAAAGCCTGGTGGGAATGCCTCGAGGGAAAGACACAGATGCCTTGATCCTCGCGAAGGGAAGCGTGACACTGCTGCTACAGCTTGGGAGGAAAACGCACGTGCATGCTCCCACTCGAGACGAGGACTGACTCCCCTGGGGAGACTCCAGTAGTACCCCAAGATACATGTCAGCACTGGAGAGGAATCCTCAGGTTCCGGCACCAACTTCACACAAGGTCTTAGGCACCGGTATCGACGGGAGAGAATCCCGAGAAGCCCCCGAGCAACTCGCATGGGCATTGGCCTTTTCCTGAGGCACCAGAAGCGGGTCCCTGAGATCCCCGTCGTAAGTCGAGAGCACCTGCCGCAACTCGAGAAAATCCAGGAGGTTCTCCCCTCCAGGCGAGATGAGGCCCATTTCCACTGAGGCGTCTCGAGGCTAATCACATGTGACATCTGGAACTTCCAAAGGGTCCTTCACACCCTTGCTGCAACTCAAGAAGTTCCCCGACATACCCGTCTCCACTCGAGAGGAAGCACGAGATCCGGCCCACATCCAGAGGAGCCCCGTTTCCGCCTCCTAGCTCGAGAGGAGGGATCCTTTCCCTGCGTGTTCGGGAAAGAATTCCCGGCGTTCCCGTCGCATTCTCAAGAGGAGGCGCTCTCCACAGGAAAGGCGAGAGGAACTCCAGGGTCGTGCCAACCATTCCCAGAGTCCCCCAGATGTCTCAGTCCATTCCAGGGCAAACCTGTTTTCCCTGCACTGCTTCGTACTTTCAAGCCGAGGATCGACTCACACCACGGTGGCACGTAGGACAGCCCTCTGGGAAAGCCTCGTGGGAAAGCCTCCGTGGGAGAGCCTCGGAGGGAAAGCCACAGATCCCTTGATCCACGCGAAGGGAAGCATGACACTGCTGCTACAGCTCGGGGAAGAAAGCGCACGTGCATGCCCACACTCGAGACGAGGACTGACTCTCCTGGAGGAGACTCCAAAAGTACCCCAAGATCCATGTCAGCACTCGAGAGGAATCCTCAGGTTCCGGCACCGAGTCCAAACAAGGTCTTAGGCCCCAGCATCGACGGAGAGGAATCCCAGAGGCCGCCGAGCAACTCGCATGGGGACTGGCCTTTCCTGATGGCCACCAGAGCTGGGTCCCTGAAGTCCCCGTCGTAAGTCGAGATCACCTGCCGCAACTCGAGAAAATCCAGGAGGCTTCTCCCCTCCAGGCGAGATGAGGCCCATTTCCGCTGAGGCGTCTTGAGGCTAATCAAATCTAACATCTGGAACTTCCAAAGGGGTCCTTCTCGCCTTTGCTGCAACTCAAGAAGTTCCCCGATATACCCGTCTTCACTCGAGAGGAAGCACGAAAGTCCCGCCCACATCCAGAGGAGACCAGATTCCGCCTCCCAGCTCGAGAGGAGGGATCCTTTCCCTGCGTGGTCGGGAAAGAATTCCCAGTGTTCCCGTCGCATCTCAAGAGGAGTTGCTCTCCACAGGAAAGGCGAGAGGAACTCCAGGGTCGTTCCACCATTCCCAGAGTCCGCCAGATGTCTCAGTCCATTCCAGGGAAACCTGTTTTCCCTGCACTGCCTCGGCTTTCAAGCCAAGGATCGACTCACACCAACGGTGGCACGAGGGACAGCCCTGTGGGAAAGCTTCGAGGGATAGTCTCGTAGGAAAGCCTCCTGGGAAAGCTTCCTGGGAAAGCCTCGATGGAAAGCCACAGATCCCTTGATCCACGCGAAGGGAAGCGCCATACAGCTGCCACAGCTCGGGAGGAAAGCGCACGTGCATACCCCTCTCGAGAACAGGACTGACTCCCCTGGGGAGACTCCAGAAGTACCCCAAGATCCATGTCAGCACTAGAGAGGAATCCTCAGGTTCCGGCACTTACTCCACAAAAGGTCTTAGGCACCGGCATTGACGGGAGAGGAATCCCGAGAGGCCCCCGAGCAACTCGCATGGGGACTGGCCTTTCCTGAGGCCACCAGAGCGGGTCCCTGTGGTCCCCGTCGTAACCTGAGAGCACCTGCCGCAACTCGAGAAAATCCAGGAGGTTCACCCCTCCAGGCGAGATGAGGCCCATTTCCGCTGAGGCGTCTCGAGGCTAATCACATTTGACATCTTGAACTTCCAAAGGGTCCTTCAAACCCTTGCTGCAACTCAAGAAGTTCCCCGACATACCCGTCTCCATTCGGGAGGAAGCACGAGACTCCCGCCCACATCCAGAGGAGCCCCGTTTCCGCCTCCTAACTCGAGGGGGGGATCCTTTCCCAGCGTGGTCCGGGAAAGAATTCACGGCGTTCCCGTCGCATCTCAAGAGGCAGGCGCTCTCCACAGGAAAGGCGAGAGGATACTCCAGGGTCGAGCCAACCATTCCCAGAGTCCCCCAGATGTCTCAGTCCATTCCAGGGAAACCTGTTTTCCCTGCACTGCCTCGACTTTCAAGCGAGGATCGACTCACACCACGGTGGACACTTGGGACAGCTCTGTGGGAAAGCCTCGTGCGAAGGCTCGTGGAAAGCCTCGTGGGAAAGCCTCGAGGGAAAGCCACATATCCCTTGACCCAGCGAAGGGAAGCGTGACACTGCTGCTACAGCTCGGAGAGGAAAGCGCACGTGCAGGCCCCCTACTCGAGACGAGGACTGACTCCCCTGGGGAGACTCAGAAGTACCCCAAATCCATGTCAGCACTGGAGAAGATTCTCAGGTCTGGCACCGACGCCACACAAGGTCTTAAGCCAGAGTGACACTGCTGCTACAGCTCGGGAGAAAGCGCACGTGCATTCCCCTCTCGAGACGAGGACTGACTCCCTGGGGAACTCCAGAAGTACCCCAAGATCCATGTCAGCTCTGGAGAGGAAACCTCAGGTTCTGGCACTGGATTCCACACAAGGTCTTAGGCCCCGGCATCAACGGGAGAGGAATCCCGAGAGGATCCCGAGCAACTCGCATGGGACTGGCCTTTCCTGAGGCCACCAGAGCGGGTCACTGAGGTCCCCGTCGTAAGTCTGAGAGCACCTGTCCGCAGCTCGAGAAAATCCAGGAGGTTCTCCCCTCCAGGCGAGATGAGGCCCGTTTCCTGCTGAGGCGTCTCGAGGCTATTCACACCTAAACTCTGGGAACTTCCAAAGGGTCCTTCACACCCCTTGCTGCAACTCAAGAAGTTCCCCGACATACCCGTCTCCACTAGAGATTAAACACGAGAGTCCCGCCCACATCCAGAGGAGCCCACGTTTCCGCCTCCTAGCTCGAGAGGAGGGATCCTTTCCCTGCGGTGTGTCGGGAAAGAATTCCCGGCGTTCCCGTCGCATCTCAAGAGGAGGCGCTCTCCACAGGAAAGGCGGAGAGGAACTCCAGGGTGGTGCCACCATTCCCAGAGTACCCCCAGATGTCTCAGTCCATTCCAGGGAAACCTGTTTCTCCGCTGCACTAGCTCGACTTTCAAGCCGAAGATCGACTCACACCCACCGGTGGCACGTGGGAGAAGCCCTGCAGGACAAGCCCTGTGGGAAAGCCTCGGTGGGAAAGCCTCGAGGGAAAGCCACAGATCCCTTGATCCACGCGAAGGGAAGTGGCGACACTGCTGCTACAGCTCGGAAGGAAAAGACGCACGTTCTTGCCCCCACTCGAGACGAGGACTGACTCCCCTGGGAGACTCCAGAAGTACCCCAAGATCCATGTCAGTACTGGAGAGGAAACCTCAGGTTCCGGCAGTGACTGCACACAAGGTCTTAGGCCCCAGCATCGACGGGAGAGGAATCCCGAGAGGCCCCCGAGAAACTCGCATGGGGACTGGCCTTTCCTGAGGCCACCAGAGCGGGTTCCTGAGGTCCCCGTCGTAAGTCGAGTGCACCTGCCGCAACTCGAGAAAATCCAGGATGTTCTCCCCTCCAGGCGAGATGAAGCCCATTTCCGCTGACACATTTCAAGGCTATTCACACCTAACTTCTGGAACTTCCAAAGGGTCCTTCACACCCTTGCTGCAACTCAAGAAGTTCCCCGACATACCCGTCTCCACTCGAGAGGAAGCACGTGAGTCCCGCTCACATCCAGAGTAGCCCCGTTTCCGCCTCCTAGCTCGAGAGGAGGGATCCTATCACTGCGTCCTCGGGAAAGAATTCCCGGCGTTTCCGTCGCATCTCAAGAGGAGGCGCTGTCCACAGGAAAGGCGAGAGGAACTCCAGGGTCGTGCCACCATTCCCAGAGTCCCCCAGATGTCTCAGTCCATTCCAAGGAAACCTGTTTTCCCTGCACTGCCTGACTTTCAAGCCGAGGATCGACTCACACCACGGTGGCACTTGGGACAGCCTCTGTGGGAAAGCCTCGTGCGAAAGGCTCATGGAAAAGCCTCGTGGGAAAGCCTCGAGGGAAAGCCACATACCCCTTGACCCAAGCGAAGGGAAGCGTGACACTGCTGCTACAGCTCGAGAGGAAAGCGCACGTGCAGGCCCCACTCGAGACGAGGACTGACTCCCCTGGGGAGACTCAGAAGTACCCCCAAGATCCATGTCAGCACTGGAGAGGAATTCTCAGGTTCCGGCAACGACGCCACACAAGGTCTTAAGCCAGCGTGACATTGCTGCTATAGCTCGGGAGGAAAGCGCACGTGCATTCCCCTCTCGAGACGAGGACTGACTCGCCTGGGGAGACTCCAGAAGTTCCCCAAGATCCATGACAGCTCTGGAGAGGAAACCTCAGGTTCCGGCACTGATTCCACACAAGGTCTTAGGCCCCGGCATCAACGGGAGAGGAATCCCGAGAGGACCCCGAGCAACTCGCATGGGGACTGGCCTTTCCTGAGGCCACCAGAGCGGGTCCCTGAGGTCCCCCGTCGTAAGTCGAGAGCACCTGCCGCAACTCGAGAAAATCCAGGAGGATCTCCCCTCCAGGCGAGGTGAGGCCATTTCCGCTGAGGCTCTCGAGGCTATTCACCCTAACTCCTAACCTCTGGAACTTGCCATAAAGGGTCCGTTCACAGCCCTGCTGCTGCCCAACTCAAGAAGCGTTCGCCCAACATTAGCCCCTCTCCGACTCGAGAGGATAGCACGATGACTCCCGCGGTACCACATACCAGAGTGAGCCGCCCTCGCCTATCCCGCCCCTCCTAGCTCTGATGAGATAGGGATCCTTTCTAATCTCCTTTTGACTTATAAATTTTTTTCTTCATCGGCCTATTACCTGCGCTGGCGTCGCGGAAATGATATTCCGGTCGTTTCATGGTCGGCGATTCTCAAGAGCGAGTGCGGGTCTCCGCACGGAAAGGCCAGTATGAACTCAGGGTCGCCTGCCCACCATTCCCAGCAGCTCCCCAGATGGTCTTTTTCAGCGTCCATTACAGGGAACTTATGTATTTCCTCTGCACTGTGGGTCGACTGTTCAACGACTGAGGATCGAACTCACACACGTGGCACGCTGGCGACAGCCCTCTTAAGGTAAAGCCTCTAAGTGGAACAGCCTCGCTGGCGAAAGCCTCATGCATTGCACTATAAGCCCACAGATCCCCTTGATCAACGCCGAATGGACAAGGTGACACTCGCTGCCTACAGCTGTCCACACGTCAACCGTGGTTGAAAGGACACGTCCGCCATGCTCCCGCACTCGAGACGATGGACTTGATCTGCCCCTGGGAGCTCCAGACATACCCCAAAGCATTCCATCTCACGCACTGCTGAGAGTTAATCCGTCATTCGTCCGTGCCGTGCCGGGCCACCAACTCACCACACCAAGTATCTACCTCATTTCGCCGCACCTGGCGGTCATCGACGGTCGGACCGGACGGAATCCTGAGATGGCCCGCCTAGCAAGCTTCTGCTTTGAGCGACTGGCCTTTCGCTGCATGCGCACACAGCGGCGTCGCCTGATGTAAGTCCCCGTCGTACAGTGGTAAACGAGCACCTGCCTGCCCAACTCGAAGAAATCCAGTGTCCCAGCGGAGTTTTCTCAAAGCTCCAGGCAGACCAAAGATGAGGCCATTTCCGTATGAGACTCTTTGCCGAGCGCTAACTCCACCCACCCTAACCTCTCGAACTCCCACAAAGGCGGTTCCTGTCTAACACCCTCTTGCCTGCCCAACTCACAGAAGGCTTCCCTGCCCGACATGACCCGTCTACACTCGATCGGAGAAGGCCACGGAGACGCTCTACGACCACATCCAGAGTTACCCAGAAGCTCCCGTTTCGAACCTACACCCTAGGCCTCAGAGAGGTAGGGATCCCTGCCTCCCTGCAGCTGTGCGGAAACAAGATTTCGACGTCGTCCCTGTCGCATCTCAAGAGGACGGCTAGCGCCACATGAAAGTGCGAGAGAGAACTCCAGGAGTCCCGCATGCTCACCATTCCCAGAGTCATCCCCATGATAATCCTTGCTCTCATTCCATTTCACATGAGAAAAAACCTGTTTTCCCTGCGAACTAGGCCCGAGACTTTCAATTTCTCAAAGCCTGCATCCCCTACCACGGAACAACCTAAACGCCACCCCTCCGATATGCCCAATTCGACGTCAACCACCACTCCCAGCCGGAAAATAGCGCACGTGCTGGAAAGACCTTAGTGGGGAAATCCTCGTTGCGGAAAGCCTCGTGGGCAAATCCTCGAGGTAAAGGCCACAGCATCCCTTTGATCAACGCGAGTGGAAAGTCGTGGCGACTGT
>NW_017215189.1:0-14112 GCF_001704415.2 Capra hircus
TGTGGCTGTCTTGCAGAAGACCTCTCGAGAGTCCCTTGGACTGCAAGGAGATCCAACCAGTCCATTCTGAAGGAGATCAGCCCTGGATGTTCATTGGAAGGACTGATGCTAAGCTGAAACTCCAGTACCTTGGCCACCTCATGAGAAGAGTTGACTCATTGGAAAGACTCTGATGCTGGGAGGGATTGGGGGCAGGAGGAGAAGGGGACGACAGAGGATGAGATGGTGGATGATATCACCGACTCGATGGACATGAGTTTTAGTGAACTCTGGGAGTTGTGATGGACAGGGAGGCCTGGCGTGCTGCAATTCATGGGGTCGCAAAGAGTCAGACACGACTGAGTGACTGAACTGAACTGAAAGAGACTCTTGATGTGGGTGAAAGAGGAAAGTGAAAAAGCTGTCTTAAAACTCAACATTCAAAACAATACATTCATGACATCTGGTGCCATCACTTCATGGCAAATATATGGGGAAAATGTGGAAGCTGTGACATATTTTATTTTCTTGGGCTCCAAAAGCATTGTGGATGGTGACTGTAGCCATGAAATGAAGAGGCACTTGCTTCTTGAAAGAAAAGTATGACAAATCTAGACAGAATATTAAAAGCAGAGACATCATTCTGCCAAAAGAGGTCCATATAATCAAAGCTATTTTTTTTTCCAGTAATCATGCATGGAAATGAGAGTTGGATAGTAAAGAAGGTTAGGTAAGGTAAGATAAGGTGAAGTCACTCAGTCATGTCCTACTCTTTGCGGCCCCACAGACTGTAGTCTACCAGGCTCCTGTATCCATGGATTTTCCAGGCAAGAGTACTGGAGTGGGTTGCCATTTCCTTCTCCAGAGGATCTTCCCGACCCAGGGATTGAACCCAGGTCTCCTGCATTGTAGGCATACGCTTTACCATCTGAGCCACCCAAGAAGTCCTTAAAGAAGGTTAAGCGCTGAAGAGTTAATGCTTTTGAATTGTGGTGCTGGAGAAGATTCTTGAAAATCCCTTGGACTGCAAGGACATCAAACCAGTCAATCCTAAAGAAACCAATCTTGAATATTCATTGGAAGTACTGATGTGGAAGCTCCAATACTCTGGCCACCTGGTAACTGTTTGGAAAGATCTTGATCTGGGAAAGGTTGAAGGCAAAAGGAGAAGGGCTGGCAGAGGATGACATGGTTAGATAGCATCACTAAATCAATGGACATGAATCGTGGCAAACCCTGGGTAATAGTGAAGGACAGGGGAGCCCAGCATGCTGTAGTCCATGGGATTGCAATGATTCAGATGACTTAATGACTAAGCAACAACAGCAGAATTTTTTAATAATGTTAATTAGTGCTGCGAAGAAGTATGTTCTCTTAACTTACAAATTATTAAGCCCTACTTCCAAAACAATGAAAAGTGGAATTGTTTGACTTGAATCAATATTGCATGACTACATTTATTGTTAAAATTTAACTCCCGAGAGCATCTGTATGTGTGCTGTGTGCCCAGAAGTCCTTCAAAGAAAAGGAACAAGTGACAAAGTGATAGGAAATGTCTAAAATCATATCTTTACAGAGTTTCACAGACTTATTAAATACTTGTCCATGATTAAGTATTGTATCTACCTTTTGTGGAATTTGAGCAAAGGCTGATGCAATCACCTCGGCTCTGTCTTCTGACATGTTACTGACCATTGACCCCAAAGAAAACACCACAATTCCATTTTCGCCAGAGCTCTGCACAAACTCTTCCATTTCCTGTGAAAAAAGAATTTGCCCCATCACAAAACAGCAGCAACATAACATACATTATTGAAGGGATTGCTACAAGCGAAAAGAGAGAAAATCAGAAATTGTCTCGAGATTAGAGTAGAGATTTCTTACAAAAATATTGTGGTAAGATACACATGGCATAAAATTTGCTTTCTTAATTGTTCCTAAGTGTATAGTATAGTAGTGCTAAGTATACTCACATTGTGCAACCAATCTCCAGATCTTTTTCATCGGACAAAACTGGAAGTCTATGACCATTAGGAAACTCTACTTTCCTCTTTCTCTAGCCTTTGGCAAGTTTCATTCTACTTTGTTTCTACAAATGAGATTAGTCTGGATACTTCTTATAAGTTGAATTGTAGAGTATTTGTCTTTTTCTGACTAGTTATTTTCACTTAATGTAAGGTTCATTCATGTTGTGACATGTGTCAGAATTTCCTTTTAAAGGTGAGTAATATTCCATTGTTTGTATATATGATATTTGTTTATTGCTTCCTCTGTTGATAGACATTTGGGTTGCTTAAACCTCTTGGCTCCTGTGAATAGAGCTTTCATGAATCTGTTGTACAGATATCTCATTGGGATCCTAATTTCAATTATTTTGAATATAAAACCAGAAAAGGAATTGCTGAGCTCTATGTGTAGACAGGTTTTATATTAGAAAGTATGCATTATTCTTATCACATACTATACAGTTAGCTAATAGAGTGATTTCCCTCCCTCACCCACCCGACTCTCCCAATTCTCTTAAACATATTAACTTCACATCTTGGACTTTGGTCAGTTGTACTAATAAATATTTCACACTATAAAATCATTAAAATTTTTTTGAGGGACTTTATATTATTTTTTATATTTTTTAAAAACATTTTTCATCCTTGAGATCCTGCGGAAAAGAATGGGTGATATGAGGTCAATTTCTTCCATTATATATATTTGTGCAAATGTGTTTCTGTATAAGCAGGAAATAAGATAGAGCCAGTACTAGTAGTGACAAGGAGATACTATTAAACTCTATTATCCTCAGACTCTTCATTAGTCTTGATGTTAATTATTAACATAGATTTTGGAAGGAAGTTACTTGCCAGATTCAACTCCCTTTGGTTCTTTGTTATTGTAATTCTGCTAACTCATTTATTTATTCCAGACAGACTTTTTGAGAATTATTTAGGTTATTCATTAATATTTCATTTCCTGACTATGAGCACTATAAAAAAATATGATCTGAATCAGTTTATGGCATTCATTCAGCTCTGTAATCCTATTCTTCATCTTAGACTTTGTCATAATTTCCAAACTCTGTCTAAAATACTAACTACTGACTTGAAGAGTCAAGTATTATAGTTTGGAAGTTCTATGAAATAGTTCTGTGAGTTCTATTTGTAATCCAAATTTACACTTGTATAGTTACTTATTTGAGAGACCATATTGCTGTGTTTCTTTACATATGATGCCTTTGTCCTGAACTTGCATAATTAATGTCACAGATGGATGTGTTATGTCTAACTGCGGTGAAGGACCTTCAACTTGACTTCAATGAGTCCCCCTGGGAGCACCTGCTCCACAGAGGAAAAGGTGCCCAGGGCTTTCTGCAGCACAGGTCTGGTCAGCTTTTGAGTAATTCAGTTCTAACTAAATAAAGCTCCAGGTGAATCCGTATTTGCCTGGAATTTTTTCTGAATTATTTTGCTTTGTGGTCCTGATCCTTTCTGATTAAAAAAAGTTACTTTCTATACTAGAATAATTCCAAATGTTGAATGACAACCCACCCCAATATTCCTGTCTGGGAAATCCCATTGACAGAGGAGACTAGCTGGCTATAGTTCACAGGGTCACGAAGAGTCAGACATGACTGAGCATGTATGCATATTCACTGTTCTGCACCTTAGATCTCTAGTATTTATTTTCTAAGAAATGCAAATTTGTATCCTTAAACAACATTTCTCCTGTTCTTCCAACTCTCAGTCCTGGCAACTACCATATTACTCTCTGTTATTACAAGTTTGGCATTTTTAGATTTCATATACAAGTGATTTCTTATAGTATTTGTCCTTCTCTGTTTTTTCAAAAAGATAAACAAAACTGAAAACCTTTAGTTAGACTAATCAAGAAAAAAAGTGACTCAAATAAATAAGATTAGAAATGAAATGGAGACATTACAACTAATTCTGAAAAATTACATAGGATCCCGAGACTACCATGAATAATTATAAGCTAAGAAATTATTAATCCATATATGAGAAGAATGGAGAAGTTCTTAAAAACAGAACCTACCAAGATGAATCAGGAAGATGGAGAAAATCTGAACAGCCCTAATAAGTAAAGAAATTGAATTGGTAATCAAAAACCTATCAACACACAAAAGGCCCAGGGCCTGATGGCTTCACTGATGTATTCTATGAAATATTATAGAATAATTAATGCTAGTTCTTCAAAAAATCTTTGAAATTAAAGAGGAGGGTAGGAACATTTCCAAAGTCATCCTACAAGGTCATCACCATGATCATGATACCAAATAGATAAGCACATTGCAAGAAGATAAAACTAAAGTCAATATCAGATTGAGTATTGTTGCAAAAATTCTCAACAAAATATCAACAAGCCAAATTCAAGAGCACATTAAAAGAATACTTTTGAATCAGTTCTGATGAGATGGATGAAACTGGAACCGATTATACAGAGTGAAGTGAGCCAGAAAGAAAAACACCAATACAGTATACTAACACATATATATGGAATTTAGAAAGATGGCAATGATGACCCTGTATGCAAGAAAGCAAAAAAGACACAGATGTTTAAAGCGGACTTCTGGACTCAGAGGGAGAGGGAGAGGGTGGGATGATATGGGAGAATGGCATTGAAACATGTATACTATCATGTAAGAATCAAATCACCAGTCTACGTCCAATGCAGTATACAGCATGCTTGGGGCTGGTGCACGGGGATGACCCAGAGGGATGTTGTGGGGAGGGAGGTGGGAGGGGGTTCATGTTTGGGGATCGCATGTACACCCGTGGTGGATTCATGGTAATGTATGGCAAAACCAATACAGTATTGTAAAGTAAAATAAAGTAAAAATAAAAATTAAAAAAAAGCAAAAGTAAAAGACTTTAAAAAAAATAAGTAAAATGAAGGGATTATTACTCTGTTAAAAAAAAAGAATTATATAGTAAGATCATGTGAGATTTATCTCTGTGATGCAAGGATAATTAGAATGAACACTAAAATAACTTGATTATCTCAATAGATGTCCAAAAAACTTTTGACAAGATATGACATTCTTTCATCATGAGAAAACCCTCAACATATAGGGTATAGACGGAACATATCTCAATGTAATAAAGAACATATATGACAAACCCAAAGCTAACGTTATACTCAACAGGAACACTTGAAAGCTTTTTCTCTAATCAAAAACAAAATAAGGGATGCCTACTCCCACTATATAGAATTCAGTTTCCTTACTGTGTACTAATAATGAAACATCTGGAAAAAACTATCCCATTCACAAGAGCATCAAAAGGAAGAAAATAACTAGAAATAAATTTAATCAGTGACGTGAAAGATCTGTACAGTGATAACTATAAGAAATTGTAGAAATAGAAGAAAACACAAATAAATGGAAAGTCATCATATGACATGGACCAGAAGACTAATACTGCTAAAATGGTGACATTACCAAAAGCCCAAAGAATCACACCTTGAAATTTCATATTTACCACAAAGTTTCAATATTTCAAATAGTGTACTGGCCCCCACATAGACACATAGACCATGGAACAGCATACAGGGTTCAACTAATAGTCAGCAAGGGAGCAACAAGGGAGACAAAAACAACAATTGTGGAAATGTTAGTCACTTCTTTCTTTTCTGAGAAAACTGGATAAACTATGAAAAAAACAAAAAACCAGACCACTCACAAAAACAACTCAAAACGTATCAGTGTATCAATGACTTAAACACAAGACCAGATACCATAACATCCCTAAAAGAAAATATAAGGTTAGGAACTCCTTGACACTGGTCTGGAAAATGATGTTTTTGTATAGGACACCAAGACCACAACAAAAGGGAAAAATCACAAGTGGGGCTACATCAAGCTTAAAAGCTTCTGCACAGCAAAAGAAATAATCAACAAGATGAAAATGTGATCTACAGAGTGGAAGAAAAGTTTTGTAACCACATATTGAATGAGGGATTAAGATCCAGAATATATGCACAACTCACACAACAAAATTCAAGTAAAGAATGGGCAGATGAACAAAATAGACCCTTTACAAAGAAGATTTCCAAATGGTCACCAGGTATAGGAAAAGATACTCAACATCAGTAATCATCAGGGAAATGTATTTCAAACTCACAATCAGATATTACCTCACCCCTATTAGAAAGTCTATAACCAAGAAGAGAAAAGTGCTGTGAGAATGTGGAGAAAAGTGAATGCTTGTACACTCTCAGTGGGAATGTAAATTGGTTTAACCCTTATGGAACATACATTGAAGGTTCCTAAAACAGTTAAAGATAGATCTATTGTATGATCCAGCAATTCTACTTCTGGATATACAGTCAAAGGAAATAAAAACAGAATATAGAAGAGGTATATGGGCTCCATGTTGACTGCAGCATTATTCACAATTAGCTAAGGGAAAAAACTTAAGTGCCCACCAATGGATGAATTATTTAAAGATGTTTCATAGACACACACAGACATGCACACACACACACACGGAGACACATGTGCTCAGAATGAAATGTTATTCACCCACGAGAAAGAAGGAAATCCTGCCATTTTCGACAATATGGGTGGACTTTGAAGACATTATGCTAAAATGTGTGCTGTCATTTTAATCTTTATTCTCTTCCTATAATCAAATAATCCACTATGATATATATCCTAAAAGTTGTAATCCTAGCTTATGCCCTTTTAATGTTCAAGAAAACTGTGATCTTATTATATTTGTTATTTTCCAAGTAAATATTTTATTGTATCTCATTTTTATTGTATCTTCTTTAATATATTTTATTGTATCTGATTTAGTATAATTTAACATTTCCCAGTGGCTCAGATGGTAAAGAATCTGCCTGGAGTGCAGGAAACCAGGATTTGATCTCTGGGTCAGGAAGATACCCTGGAGAAGGGAATGGCTGCCTACGCCAGTGTTCTTGCCTGGAGAATCTCATGGACAGAGGAGCCTGGTGGGCTACAGTCCATAGTGTCACAAAAAGTCAGATATGACTGAAGTGACTTAGCAGCAGCAGCATTTAATATAAAGATTTTTAATGTCAGGAATTTTTAAGGTTTTGTTTATCAGATGAAGAAGATGAAATATTAAAGTATTTTTGTAAGTTTTAAGGCTTTTCACCACAGCACTAGCTAAAATAAATGCCCATTTCCAACAATAGAAATGAATGTACATATAACTGTATGTTTTTATTCCCAACCCAGAGATTTATTTAAATTTATTCAAAGTAAATCATCCTGATTCATGTCAATGTATGGCAAAACCCACCACAATAATGTAAAGTAATTATCCTCCAATTAAATTAATTTAACATAAAGAAAAAAATGAGTTAATGTGATATCTCTGTGAATACTGTTCTCTAGTTTTCACTCATTATTGTCTATATCTTTAGCAATAATCTGCTAAATGGTCTCTTCCTACTCTTTACCATTTACAATCCAACCCAGTGACGACATCTCGCTTTTTATTTTTAATAATATATGACTATCTCTTTCTCAGGGTTTTTGTCATAGCTCAGTTGGTAAAGAGTCTGCCGGCAATGCAGGAGACCTGGGTTGGATTCCCAGGTTGGGAAAATCCTCTGGAGAAGGAAATGGCAACCCGCTCCAGTATTCACACTTGGAGAATCCATGGACAGAGGAGCCTGGCAGTCTGTAGTCCATGTGATGGCAAGAGTCGGACACAACTTAGAGACCAAACCACTGCCATCACCTCTTTCTTTCTTAATCCTTTCAATATTCTTCCCAATGCCCCTACTACATGTTTCCAATCTTTACAATTATCTGTTTCCAGCTTACCTCTATAGCGTCATCTTCTTTATTCAGCCTTTTCCTATCCAAACTAAACTTGGACTTTTTGGCAACTGTCATTACTACTCCAGCTACCTTTCTTTTATATCTTCTCCCCAACTGAGCTAAGAGAGAAGTCCATATCTTCTTCCACCCCTGCCCTATTCCTCTGTTTATTCCTGATCATCCTTCAGGTCTCATAATTGTCTGTGAATCAGAGATACATTATATGATTCATGGTGAATATTTCTTTAGCACTCTGGTCTTTCCATCTTATAACATTTTTTACAACTTGATTGTGTTCTCTCATTTCAGGTGGACTGTCAGGTGGTAGAAACTGTGCCTACACCATTTGCCTATATTAGCACTCACTTCGGGAATATGCTATATACAAAATTACCCTATAATAATTATAATACAATGTAACATATTATAGTGAGATGAGGTGATTGGATGGCATCACCAGGTGATACTATCGCTATTATTTTATTTGTATGAAATACATATTTTTATATAGAACTATGTGTCCTTTAATGAATGATGCTTCTCTATGTGTGAATAATGAAATTGCAATTTAATTAATGTATTATCAAAGTGTCCCATGTACTCTAGTTTATTCTGTAATGATAATGAAATTCAGATAGATGTGCTGATACAGAAATACATCACTTTCTAGGTGAAAGTTCACTTTATCCAGGTTCCCATATCTGACTACCTGTAATCAAACATTCTAAATAAAGAATACAGAATATTCCTATTGAAAACACAAAGTTCACAAAGAACACCAAGGAGGAGTAGGTGACCTTAGGCAGAGGCTTGGCAGGTTTGCAGTGGAGCCCTCCAACAAATTCAACATTTGGTAGTCGTGGACGAGGAAATGAAAAGTCCCAGTAGCTTCGAATGAGCCACATTTCGGCTTTCCCCATTGTCTCTGATAAGGTAGTAGGTCTTCCTGAAAGTAAAAAGGAAAACAACAACAAATGTTTGATCAAATGAGACTATTGTCATATGTGTATATTAGATAATTTTTGTAAAGGAACTTGGGATGTTTTGGCGTGATATTTGAATGTGTCTGTTTCTTGATAAATCTATACATAGCATAGTATAGGATAATAAAGTATATCTGGAATACATCTGTTTCTACATAAGCAGAAACAATTTCTAAAAGCTAGCTGGATACTTATACTACAAATATGTGTATAACTTTCAATGTACATGTCTTCATTTGTCAAGACAGTTTATGAGATTCTTAATGACTTTAAGTTAAAAAAAGAAGTTTTGTAAGTTGGATAGTAACTTACAGATGTCCTAGGTACTTCAGTCTGTGGTAAATGACTTCCTGGTATCCGATACTAGTAATGGGCTTTACCCTACCCTATAATTTAAGTGTTTGCATAATATTTGTTAGATTGAGGGTCATTTTATATTTTTATTTCACTGTTTCACTTATTTGAGATAAATTTTTGTGAATTTATATTTAGACAAACTCAACTTCCAAGGCACTAGGAAAAATAAGACTTCATTCTACCAACTTAAAACATGAATTACCTCGTAGTTTCGTTGCTAAGTGATAACTGACTCTTTTCCACTCCGTGGACTATAGCCCAACAGGCTTCTCTGTCCATGGGATTTCCCAGGCAAAAACACTGGAATGGAATGCCATTTCCTTTTCCAAGGGATCTTTCTGACCAAAGGATCAAACCTGTGTCTCCTGCCTTGGCAGGTAGATTCTCTACCACTGAGCTATCAGGAAGTCCAACTTACCTAGTACTTCACTGTAAAACTGGTTCCACTTCTTATCGTTGTATGCTGTGAAGAAAAGGTCAAAATAAAGTGTGTAAAACATATTTTTGACCCTCTCCATGAATGTCATGCGATCACTTAATTCTGAAAACATAACAGGTACATAAGATGGTGGGAATGGAAGTCTTCCGCTATTCTTTTCAATTATATGGCCAGGTGAGGTGTAATGACTGTACACGAATGGTATTTTAAGTAATTTCAGCCAGCAGTTCACCACAGGGTCCAACGGCATCTGCAATAAGGATATCAAACCTTGATTCCTGTAGTTTTGTCATTAATTTCTTGTTGGAAACAGCATCTTCACACATCCTTAAAGCAGTATCAAAAAATTCCCAAAATGAACTTTTCACTGTTGCCAAGGAGGACCAAAAGGAATCTTTCGCCACATATGTCCATTCCTCAAGAAGACGTTCCATAAAATTCTCATAATCACTTTTTGTTAAAGATACAGGAAAAGTCTCAAATCTCATAGTAGATGGTTTGCTGGAATTAGGAATAGTGGAAGCTGAAGATATCAGAACAGTCACCTCATGACCCCTCGTTGACAAGTTCCTCCAGAATTGTCTTCATATTCATCCAGTGACTAAATTCCACACCGGCCACACCAGCACCTTTCCACAACTCCCACCGGCTAAAGTAACAAGTCAGCTGTAGCAGCAGCAGAAGCGAGAGTCTTTTCATAGGCATCTTGCTCATATGCAGTCCTTTAAAAAATAATTACTGGTAAACTTTTGCTATTGCTCAGGCTTATATCCAGAAGTTATCAACCAGAAGTTAAATTATAACTCCTATTCCTTAAAAAAGTAGATTACATGAATAGTTAGCAGATGTGGAAATCAAGTGAAAAGCAAAGTGCAGAACGTTTCCAGATTATACAGTGTGTTTAGTATTGATTTGTCAGTGCTGTCACCCTTCTTGTACACACCATCAATTATATTCTATGAGAAAGAAGACTAACTAGTGTAAAACAATAGCAAGTGAGAGGCTCTTGTGTCTGCAGTCACTTTGACACAGAATTAGAGATGAGGTGACATCAACAAACATGGAGGGTTATGAGGTCACAACAATTGTGTCCCTCACAGAAACAGCAAAAACAATAAATGATCAACTGCAAAGCAATGTAAATTATTTGGGGAAAAGTTCTGGACTAAAATGAAAAAGCAGCAGAAATCCTGCCAGTTTGCAAAGACTGAAGATGTGTGTTCTGATTTTTTTAGTGTAATGTATTAATTCTAAAGATATCAATTAAGTTTGACTGGTCAATTGTATAATTTATGATCACTATTGCCATATTGATTATTTTCTCTGAGTGATCTGCCTACTGATGACAGTGGGCAGTTAAAACAGAAGGAGACGACAGAAGATGAGATGGTTAGAGCAGCATCACTGACTCAATGGACATGAGTGTGAGCAAACTCTGGGAGATGGTGAAGGACAGGGAAGCCTGGTATGCTGTGGGCCATCAGGTGATGTTATCAGGTTGGTCAGCAAACATAGGAAAGCCCACCATAGTGATCTCATGGCAGATGGCCTTGTAAGTGCTGTTGGTTCCACCATGAGTTATAAAGCCTTTGGTTTTTGGATGATCTAGCATTGAGTGACTTTCAGTAAAATTATTAATAATAATTCAGAATAAAACAAGAAATGGGCCTTATAAGGCACTGTAAAAAGCAATGTTTTTAAGATAACAGATGGTTTACACATAGGAAACTGCATTTAATATTGCTTTCAGAACTCACAGCCAGAAACTCCTGTCTGCTGGAGAGATAAGTGAAGACTTCATGAAAGAAGTGCTTTGTCACTTGGATTTCACAATCGAATTCAAGATTGGCAGAAGAACAGTTTAAAGAGCACTCTGGGTAAAAGAAACCACATATGCATAAAAAGGGGGCATTCAGAAATATATTCTCTAAAAGATCAAGGAAGTCATTTAATCTGATAAGAATGGTGTCAAAATCACCGAAAGGGTAATGGTAGTAACTGTGGAACCAAAGAAAAGAGAATCTTCATTTTATTAAGAAATATGCTACCTCTTCATGGAAATGATTGTGGATTTTATTTCTGTAGAAAATGGAGAGTCACTGGTAATAAATAAGGAGCTATTATTTATCAGTAGTATTTAAAATACTCCTACACAGGAGAACCAATAGGTGTAAGGAAAGCATTCAGAGGTTGAACAATAACCCATTAAGCTACTCACTGTTAGAAGCAACTACAGGCAAAATGAAGATATTTTAATTTGGGGCATAAGGGATATGACCAATGTATAATTCATTGCCAACTATGATATGTTTTCCCTTCTCCCCTCTAGTGTTGGGAGTAAAAACACAGAAGTAAATTTTCTTTCTGAATGTCTTAATAATAAACACTTGATAAGTTTATTTGCTATTGAAGTACTATCACTCTGCTCAGCTGTTAATCATGTTTTTAGGATTTGTTCTGCCAATATTTACCAAGAAGGTCATTCTGGGGGAATTCAGTTATACAGACAAATATTGGGTCCTAAGGTGTCTGGCTTTTTGCCATCATATCTCCATAGAACCTGTTAGCGGTAACAAAAATACCTTATTCAATTAGTTTAAAGTTATAGCATTAGAATTCAAGAGATTAAAAGATAACATTAAATTTCTTCCATACGGCATGTAAGGAAGAAAGGATGCGTGATCATAAGCAACGATAACATATTAATGCACTGACATCAGTAGAATAGTTACATTTTACATACTTATTACCCATATTCAGTCAGCTATGGAATAATAATCATGACCATTCACACATGATGGCATAGACAAATGATGTTTACATTTATAAATGAAGCCTTTTTTTGTAATTTATAAGTATCAATAAACTGTTGAAAAAGTTCCAACTTTGTGATAATAAAATTTATTCAGCTGACCATGAACACTTTAACAATGAACCACAAAGGAGTGACAGTGTCAATCTGTAGTTTCTAGGCCCAGTACAAAAGTAAGGTACAGATTTTGGAATTGCCAATCAATTCTCATACACTGGATTATAATTTATAGTGTTTAACCTCTATTTGCTCTGGAAATGTAAAGTAAGTCTATCAGCAAAGAAACAGCATAGGTCATTAGGAGAAGATCACAATATCAGATAGCAAATTATAAAAGTAGTTCAAAATATCCAAAGACCTCAGGGGAATTTTATGTATTAGAAAAAAGGTACCACTCTATTTTATGGAGAAAGAAGTTGCTGAATCTTTGCCATGCCACTTTCCTTATGCTTGATTCCTTCCTACAGTCCCTCTCCCTCCTCAATCAGAAGGAGCAAAGTGACAGGTTAGAAGCAGAGTCCATTAAGGGCCAGACCTTACCACACACAGAGCTTACTTAAGGGCAGGACCCTGTCTTCTCTTCGATCTTCCTGATTCAGACTTTGTCAGGACCAAGTCACCAGGGAGGCTGATGTTTATCTTTCTCTAAGTCACTGTGTCTGGATGGGATCTGGAGGTCTCTTAGGGAGCCCTGACCATCCGTTCTCTGAATAGCACCCTGCAAAGCACACTGATAGGGCTACTTTAAAATTTAGGGGAAATGAAAGGGGTCAGGATTATCTGGCAAGTACAGTCTGCATGATGCATTCCAGACTTTTATCACTATTGCATAATGTCTTTGTGCTATTGCACTTACTGTTAAAATTTAACTCGAGAATATTTGTATGTTTACTGTGTCCTCAAGAGTCCTTCAATGAAAAGGAACAAATGACAAAGCAGAATTTGATGGTTTATTTTCCTGCCCACAACCCCATTATAATATCAAAATTCATACTGGATCTCTTAGATATTTTCCATTTTGATAATGTTAATCCAAAGTATTGTTAGTAAAAGATACTCTAAACTACCATCAGTCAGTCAGTTCAGTCGCTCAGTCGTGTCTGACTCTTCATGACCCCATGAATCGCAGCACGCCAGGCCTCCCTGCCCTTCACCAACACCTGGAGTTTACTCAAACTCATGTCCATGGAGTCGGTGATGCTATCCAGCCATCTCATCCTCTGTCATTCCCTTCTCCTTCTGCCCCCAATCCCTCCCAGCATCAGGGTCTTTTCCAATGAGTCAAACTTTCGCATGAGGTGACCAAAGTATTGGAGTTTCAGCTTCAGCATCAAGCCTTCCAGTGAACACCTAGGACTGGTCTCCTTTAGGATGTACTGGTTGGATCTCCTTACAGTCCAAGGGACTCTCAAGAGTTTTCTTTCAACACCCCAGTTCAAAAGCATCAATTCTTCAGCATACAGCTTTCTTTACAGTCCAACTCTCACATTCATAAATGACCATAGGAAAAACCATAGCCTTGACTAGTGGATATTTGTTGGCAAAGTTATGTCTCTCTTTTTTTTTTTAACTTATATTTTTACTTTATTTTACTTTATAATACCGTATTGGTTTTGCCATATATTGACATGAGTCCACCACGGGTGTACATGTGATCTCAAACACGAACCCCCCTCCCACCTCCCCCCCAACATCCTCTGGGTCATCCCCATGTACCAGCCCCAAGCATGCT
>NW_017215190.1:0-14112 GCF_001704415.2 Capra hircus
GGCTCTCTTCCTTAATGAATGTTAGTTTTGTTTCCCCTGAAGTGTTTTTCTTTAATCTGCATCTCCTTAAAGCATTAAAGTTACATCTCTATAGAACAAAGGTGCAGTGGGTTATAACAAAGAAGGTACTTAACTCAAAGATCTAATGTTGCTAATACCAGGTCTACTACTTGTTTTTTCTATATACTAACTATATCTAAAAATAAAGGATATGAAATTTGGGCAGCAAGCATTGACCCAAAAAATGAAACTTTTAATCAGTCCTATTCTAAAGATTTTGACTCCTCGAAAGCTCCTGCATTCCTAGGATGTTTTAAGCTTCCTGTGGCTCCTGCGGTCAGGAGGCCTCAAACAATCACAAGCGCAGCTGTACGAGTCCTACAGGCAGGCTAGAAAGCCATCAGAGGGTTTTTGGATTGAAACACTCTTTCAAATGCCAGAAGACTAACGCGCTGAATTGACTTTTTTCAAGAAAAGGTCAGAAGAGTGAAAAAGCAGAGCAAAAAAAACCGGCCAGATTTTTTGTTGGGGTACATGCTTAAAAATTTCCAGAGGGGTTCCCTGAAGTCTGAGCACGCCTTGCGTATGTCAGCTTCCTTCCTCATAACCTTGTCACGGGAGGGCTTCCTCACACTGGCTCCGGCAGTCTTAGGTCCCGGCATCGACGGGAGAGGAATCCCGAGAGGCCCCCGAGCAACTCGCATGGGGACTTGGCTTTCCTGAGGCCACCAGAGCGGGTCCCTGAGGTCCCCGTCGTAAGTCGAGAGCACCTGCCGCAACTCGAGAAAATCCAAGAGGTTCTCCCCCGGCAGGCGACATGAGGCCCATTTCCCCTGAAGCGTCTCGAGGCTAATCACACCTAACCTCTGGAACTTCCAAAGGGTCCTTCACACCCTTGCTGCAACTCAAGAAGTTCCCCGACATACACGTCTACACTAGAGAGGAAGCACTAGAGTCCCGGCCACATCCAGAGGAGCCCCGTTTCCGCCTCATAGCTCGAGAGGAGGGTTCCTTTCCCTGCGTGTTCGGGAAAGAATTCCTGGCCTTCCCATCGCAGCTCAAGAGGGGGCTCTCTCCACAGGAAAGGCGAGAGGAACTCCAGGGTCTTGCCACCATTTCCAGAGTCCCCCAGATGTCTCAGTCCACTCCAGGGAAACGTGTTTTCCCTGCACTGCCTCGACTTTCAAGCCGAGGATCGACTCACACCACGGTGGCACGTGGGACAGCCCTGTGGGAAAGCCTCGTGGGAAAGCCTCTTGGGAAAGCCTCTAGGGAAAGCCACAGATCACTTGATCCACGCGAAGGGAAGTGTGACACTGCTGCTACAGCTCGGAGGAAAGCGCACGTGCATGCCCCCCTCGAGCCGAGGTCTGACGCCCCTGGGAGACTCCAGAAGTCCCCGAAGATCCATGTCGCCACTGGAGAGGAATCCTCAGGTTCCGACACTGACTCCACACAATGTCTTAGGCGCCGGCATCGACGGGAGAGGAATCCCGAGAGGACCCCGAGAAACTCGCATGGGGACTGGCCTTTCCTGAGGCCACCGGAGCGGGTCCCTGAGGTCCCCATCCTAAGTCGAGAGCTCGTGCCGCAACTCGAGAAAATCCAGGAGGTTCTCCCCTCCAGGCGAGATGAGGCCCATTTAAGTTGAGGCGTCTCGAGGCTAATCACACCTAACCTCTGGAACTTCCGACGGGTCCTTCACACCCTTGCTGCAACTCAAGAAGTTCCCCGACATACCCGTCTCCACTCAAGCAGGAAGAACGAGAGTCCCGCCCACATTCAGAGGAGCCCCTTTTGCGCCTCCTAGCTCGAGAGGAGGGATCCTTTCCCTGAGTGGTCGGGAAAGAATTCCCGGCGTTTCAGTCGCATCTCAAGAGTAGGCGCTCTCCACAGGAAAGGCGAGAGGAAGCTCCAGGGTCGTGCCACCATTCCCAGAGTCCCCCAGATGTCTCAGTGATTCCAGGGAAAACATTTTTCCCTGCAGTGCCTCGACTTTCAAGCCGAGAACCGACTCACACCACGGTGGCAGGTGGGACGGCCCTGTGGGAAAGCCTTCGTGGGAAAGCCTCGTGGGAAAGCCTCATGGGAAAGCCTCGAGTGATAGCCACAGATCCCTTGATCCATGAGAAGGGAAGGGTGACACTGCTGCTACAGCTCGGGAGGAAAGCGCAGGTGCATGCCCCCACTCGAGCGGAGGTCTGACGCCCCTGGGGAGACTCCAGAAGTCCCCGAAGATCCATGTCTGCACTGGAGAGGAATCCTCAGGTTCCAGCACTGACTCCACTCAAGGTCTTAGGCCCCGGCATCGACGGGAGAGGAATCCCGAGAGACCCCCGAGAAACTCGCATGGGGACTGGCCTTTCCTGAGGCCACCAGAGTGGGTCCCTGAGGTCCCCGTCGTAAGATGAGATAACCTGCACCAACTCGAGAAAATCCAGGAGGTTCTCCCCTCCAGGCGAGATGAGCCCCATTTCCGCTGAGGCGTCTCGAGGCTAATCACACCTAACCTCTGGAACTTCCAAAGGGTCCTTCACACCCTTACTGCAACTCAAGAAGTTCCCCGACATACCCGTCTCCACTCGAGAGGAAGCACGAGAGTCCCACCCACATCCAGAGAAGCCCCGTTTCCGCCTCCTAGCTCGAGAGGAGTGATCATTTCCCTGCGTGGTCGGGAAAGATTTCCCGGCGTTCCCGTCGCATCTCAAGTGGAGGCACTCTCCACAGGAAAGGCGAGAGGAACTCCAGGGTCGTGCCACCTTTCCCTGAGTCCCCCAGATGTCTCAGTCCATTCAAGGGAAACCTGTTTACCATGCACGGCCTCGAAATTCAAGGCGAGGATCGACTCACAACACGGTGGTACGTGGGATAGCACTGTGGGAAAGCCTCGTGGGAAAGCCTCGTGGAAAAGCCTCGTGGGAAAGCCTCGAGCGAAAGCCACAGATCCCCTGATCCATGCGAAGGGAAGCGTGACACTGCTCCTACAGGTCGGGAGGAAAGCGCACGTGCTTGTCCCCACTCGAGACGAGGACTCACTCCCCTGGGGAGACTCCAGAAGTACCCCTAGATCCATGTCAGCACTGGAGAGGAATCCTCAGATTCCGGCACCGACTCCACACAAGGTCTTAGGCCCCAGCATCGACCGGAGAGGAATCCCAAGAGGCCCCCGAGCAACTCGCATGGGGACTGGTCTTTCCTGAGGCCACCGGGGCAGGTCCCTGTGGTTCCATTCGTAAGTCGAGAGCACCTGCCGCAACTCGAGAAAATCCAGGAGATTCTCCCCTCCAGGCGAGATGGGCCCATTTCCGCTGAGGCGTCTCGAGGCTAATCACACCTAACCTCTGGAACTTCCAAAGGGTCCTTCACACCCTTGCTGCAACTCAAGAAGTTCCCCGACATACCCGTCTCCACTCGAGAGGAAGGACGAGAGTTTCCCCCCACATCCAGAGGAGCCCCGTTTCCGCCTCCTAGCTCGAGAGGAGGATCCTTTCCCTTCGTGGTCGGGAAAGAATTCCCGACGTTCCCGTCGCATCTCAAGAGGAGGCGCTCTCCACAGGAAAGGCGAGAGGAATTCCAGGGTCGTGCCACCATTCCCAGAGTCCCCCAGATATCTCAGTCCATTCCATGGAAACCTGTTTTTCCCTGCACTGCCTCGATTTTCAAGCCGAGGTATCGACTCACACCACAGTGGCACGTGGAAGAGCCCTGTGGGAAAGCCTCGTGTGGAAATGCCTCGAGGGAAAGCCACAGATCCCTTGATCCACGCGAAGGGTAGCGGGACACTGCTGCTACAGCTTGGGAGGAAAGCGCACGTGCATGCCCCCAGTCGGTACGAGGAATGAATCCCCTGGGAAGACTCCAGAAGTGCCCCAAGATCCATGTCAGCACTGGAGAGGAAACCTCAGGTTCCGCCACCGACTCCACACAAGTTCTTAAGCCCCGGCATCGACCGGAGAGGAATCCCGAGAGGCCCCCGAGCAACTCAGCATGGGGACTGGCCGTTCCAGAGGCCACCAGAGCGGGTCCCTGAGGAACCCTTAGCAAGTCGAGAGCACCTGCCGCAACTCGAGAAAACCCAGGAAGTTCTCCCCTCCAGGCGAGATGAGGCCCATTACCGCTGAGGCGTCTCGAGGCTAATCACACCTAAACTCTGGAACTTTTAAAGAGTCCTTCTCACCCTTGCTGCAACTCAAAGAAGTTCCCCGACATACCCGTCTCCACCCGAGAGGAAGCACGAGTGTCCCACCCATATCCAGAGGAGCCCCGTTTCCGGCTCCTAGCTCGAGAGGAGGGATCCTTTCCCTGCGTAGGCGGGAAAGAATTCCCGGCGTTCCCATGGCATCTCAAGAGGAGGCGCTCTCCAAAGGAAAGGCGAGAGGATCTCCAGGGACATGCCACCATTCCCAGAGTCCCCCAGATGTCTCACTCCAGTCCAGGGAAACCTGTATTCCCCGCACTGCCTCGACTTGCAAGCCGAGGATCGACTCACACCACGGTGGCACGTGGGACAGCCCTGTGGGAAACCGTCGTGGGAAAGCCTCGAGTGATAGCCACAGATCCCTTGATCCATGCGAAGGGAAGGGTGACACTGCTGCTACAGCTCGGGAGGAAAGCGCACGTGCATGCCCCCACTCGAGCCGAGGTCTGACGCCCCTGGGGAGACTCCAGAAGTCCCCGAAGATCCATATCTGCACTGGAGAGGAATCCTCAGGTTCCGGCACTGACTCCACTCAAGGTCTTAGGCCCTGGCATCGACGGGGGAGGAATCCCGAGAGACCCCCGAGCAACTCGCATGGGGACTGGCCTTTCCTGAGGCCACCAGAGTGGGTCCCTGAGGTCCCCGTCGTAAGACGAGATTACCTGCCCCAACTCGAGAAAATCGAGGAGGTTCTCCCCTCCAGGCGAGATGAGCCCCATTTCCGCTGAGGCGTCTCGAGGCTAATCACACCTAACCTCTGGAACTTCCAAAGGGTCCTTCACACCCTTGCTGCAAATCAAGAAGTTCCCCGACATACCCGTCTCCACTTGAGAGGAAGCACGAGAGTCCCGGCCACATCCAGAGGAGCCCCGTTTCCGTCTTCTAGCTCGAGAGGAGGGATCCTTTCCCTGCGTGGTCGGGAAAGAATTCCCTGCGTTCCCGTCGCATCTCAAGAGGAGGCGCTCTCCACAGGAAAGGCGAGAGGAACTCCAGGGTCGTGCCACCATTCCCAGAGTCCCCCAGATGTCTCAGTCCACGCCAGGGAAACCTGTTTTCCCTGCACTGCCTCGACTTTCAAGCCGAGGATCGACTCACACCATGGTGGCACATGGGACAGCCCTGTGGGATAGCCTCGTGGGAAAGCCTCATGGGAAAGCCTCGAGGGAAAGCCACAGATCCCTTGATCCACGCAAAGAGAAGCGCGACACTGCTGCTACAGCTCGGGAGGAAACAGCACGTGCATACCCCCACTCGAGACGAGGACTGACTCCCCTGGGGAGACCTCAGAATTACCCGAAGATCCATGTCAGCACTGGAGAGGAATCCTCAGGTTCCGGCACTGACTCCACACAAGGTCTTAGGCCCCAGCATCGACGGGAGAGGAATCCCGAGAGGCCCCCGAGCAACTCGCATGGGGACTGGCCTTTCCTGAGGCCACCAGAGCGGGTCCTTGAGGTCCCCGTCGTAAGTCGAGAGCACCTGCCGCAACTCGAGAAAATCCAGGAGGTTCTGCCCTCCAGGCGAGATGAGGCCCATTTCCGCTGAGGCGTCTCGAGGCTAATCACATCTAACTTTTGGAACTTCCAAAGGGTCCTTCACACCCTTGCTGCATCTCAAGAAGTTCCCCCGACATACCAGTCTCCACTTCAGAGGAAGCACGCGAGTCCCGCCCACATCCAGAGGAGCCCCGTTTCTGCCTCCTAGCTCAAGAGGAGGGATCCTTTCCGTGCGTGGTCGGGAAACAATTCCCGGCATTCCCGTCGAACCTCAAGAGGAGGCGCTCTCCACAGGAAAGGCGAGAGGAACTCCAGGGTCGTGCCACCATTCCCAGAGTCCCCCAGAAATCTCAGTCCATTCCAGGGAAACCTGTTTTCCCTGCACTGCCTCGACTTTCAAGCTGAGGATCGACTCACACCACGGTGGCACGTGGGACAGCTCTGTGGGAACGCCTCGAGGGAAAGCCTCGTGGGAAAGCCTCGTGGGAAAGCCTCGTGGGAAAGCCTCGAGGGAAAACCACAGATCCCTTGATCCACGCGAAGGGAAGCGTGACACAGCTGCTAAAGCTGGGAGGAAAGCTTACGTGCATGCCCCCACTCGAGAGGAGGACTGACTCCCCTGGAGAGACTCCAGAATTACCCGAAGATTCATGTCAGCACTGGAGTGGAATCCTCAGGTTCAGGCACCGACTCCACACAAGGTCTTAGGCCTCAGCATCGACGGGAGAGGAATCCCGAGAGGCCCCCGAGCAACTCGCATGGGCACTTAACTTTCCTGAGGCCACCAGATCGGGTCGCTGAGGTCACCCGTCGAGTCGAGAGCACCTGCCGCTACTCGAGAAAATCCAGGAGGTTCTCCCCTCCAGGCGAGATGAGGCCCATTTCCGCTGAGGCCGATTCGATGCTAATTACACCTAACCTCTGGAACTTCCAAAGGGTCTTTCACACCCTTGCTGCAACTCAAGAAGTTCCCCGACTTACCCGTCTCCACTCGAGAGGAAGCACGAGAGTCCCGCCCACATCCAGAGTAGACCCGTTTCCGCCTCCTAGCTCGAGAGGAGGGATCCTTTCCCTGCGTGGTCGGGAAAGAATTCCCAGCGTTCCCGACGCAAGTCAAGAGGAGGCGCTCTCCACAGGAAAGGCGAGAGGAACTCCAGGGTCATGCCACCATTCCCAATGTCCGCCAGATGTCTCAGTCCATTCCAGGGAAACCTGTTTTCCCTGCACTGCCTCCACTTTCAAGCCGAGGATGGACTCAGACCCCGGTGGCACGTGGGACAGCCCTGTGGGAAAGCCTCGTGGGAAAGCCTCGTGGTAAAGCCTCGAGGGAAAGCCATAGATCCCTTGATCCACGCGAAGGGAAGCGTGACACTGCTGCTACAGCTCCGGACGAAAGCGCACGTGCATGCCCCCACTCGAGACGAGGACTGACGCCCCTGGGGAGACTCCAGAAGTACCCCAAGATTCATGTCGGCACTGGTGAGGAATCCTCAGGTTCGGGCACCGACTCCACGCAAGGTCTTAGGCCCCGGCATCGATGGGAGAGGAATCACGAGAGGCCCCCAAGCAACTCGCATGGGGACTGGCCTTTCCTGAGGCCACCAGAACGGGGTCCCTGAGGTCCCCGTCGTAAGTCGAGGGCACCTGCCGCAACTCGAGAAAATCCAGGAGGTTCTCCCCTCCAGGCGAGATGAGGCCCATTTCCGCTGAGGTGTCTCGAGGCTAATCACATCTAACATCTGCAACTTCCAAAGGGTCCTTCACACACTTGCTGCAACTCAAGAAGTTCCCCGACATTCCCGTCTCCACTCGAGAGGAAGCACGAGAGTCCCGCCCACTTCCAGGGGAATCCCGTTTCCACCTTCTAGCTCGAGAGGAGGGATCCTTTCCCTGCGTGCTCGGGAAAGAATTCCCAGCGTTCCCGTCGCATCTCAAGAGGACGCCGTCTCCACAGGAAAGGTGAGAGGAACTCCAGGGTCGTGTCACCATTCCCAGAGTCCCCCAGATGTCTCAGTCCATTCCAGGGAAACCTGTTTTCCCTGCACTGTCTCGGCTTTCAAGGCAAGGATCGACTCACACCACGGTGGCACGTGGGACAGCCCTGTGGGAAAGCCTCGTGGGATAGCCTCGTGTTAAAGCCTCGAGGGAAAGCCACAGATCCGTTGATCCACGCGAAGGGAAGCGTGACACTGCTGCTACAGCTCGGGAAGAAAGCGCACGTGCATGCCCCCACTCGAGACGAGGACCTACTCCATTGAGGAGACTCCAGAAGTACCCCAAGATCCAAGTCAGCAATGGAGAGGAATCCTCAGGTTCCGGCACCGACTCCACCCAAGGTCTCAGGCCCCGCCATCGACGGGAGAGGAATCCCGTGAGGCCCCCGAGCAACTCGCATGGGGACTGGCCTTTCCTGAGGCCACCAGAGCGGGTCCCTGAGGTCCCCGTCGTAAGTCGAGAGCACCTGCCGCAACTCAAGAAAATCCAGGAGGTTCTCCCCTCCAGGCGAGATGAGGCCCATTTCCGTTGAGGCGTCTCGAGGCTAATCACACCTAACCTCTGGAACTTCCAAAGGGTCCTTCACACCCTTGCTGCAACTCAAGAAGTTCCCCGACATACCCGTCTCCACTCGAGAGGAAGAACGAGAGTTCCGCCCACATCCAGAGGAGTTCCGTTTCCGCCTCCTAGCTCGAGAGGAAGGATCCTTTCCCTGCGTGGTCGGGAAAGAATTCCCGGCGTTCCCGTCGCATCTCGAGAGGAGGCGCTCTCCACAGGAAAGGCGAGAGGAACTCCAGGGTCATGCCACGATTCCCAGAGTCTCCCAGATGTCTCAGTCCATTCCAGGGAAACCTGTTTTCCCTGCACTGCCTCGACTTTCAAGCCGAGGATGGACTCACACCACGGTGGCACGTGGGAAAGCCCTGTGGGAAAACCTCGTGGGAAAGCCTCGTGGGCAAGCCTCGAGGGAAAGCCACAGATCCCTTGATCCAAGCGATGGGAAGCGCGACACTGCTGCTACAGATCGGAAGGAAAGCGCACGTGCATGCCCCCACTCGAGACGAGGACTTACTCCCCTGGGGACACTCCAGAAATACACCAAGATCCATGTCTGCAGTGGAGAGGAAGGCTCAGGTTCCGGCACCGTATCCACACAAGATCTTAGGCCCCGGCATCGACGGGGGTGGAATCCCGAGACGCCCCAGAGCAACTCGTATGGGGACTGGCCTTTCCTGAGGCCACCAGAGCGGGTCCCTGAGGTCCCCGTCGTAAGTCCAGGGCACCTGCCGCAACTCGAGAAAATCCAGGAGGTTCTGCCCTCCAGGCGAGATGAGGCCCATTTCCGCTGAGGCGTCTCGAGGCTAATCACATCTAACATTTGGAACTTCCAAAGGGTCCTTCACACCCTTGCTGCAACTCAAGAAGTTCCCCCGACATACACGGCTCCACTTCAGAGGAAGCACGCGAGTCCCGCCCACATCCAGAGGAGCCCCGTTTCCGCCTCCTAGCTCGAGAGGAGGGATCCTTTCCGTGCGTGGTCGGGAAACAATTCCCGGCATTCCCATCGAACCTCAAGAGGAGGCGCTATCCACAGGAAAGGCGAGAGGAAATCCAGGGTCGTGCCACCATTCCCAGAGTAACCCAGAAGTCTCAGTCCATTCCAGGGAAACCTGTTTTCCCTGCACTGCCTCGACTTTCAAGCCGAGGATCGACTCACACCACGGTGGCACGTGGGACAGCCCTGTGGGAAAGCCTCGTGGGAAAGCCTCGTGGGAAAGCCTCGTGGGAAAGCCTCCAGGGAAAGCCCCTGATCCCTTGATCCACGCGAAGGGAAGTGCGACACTGCTGCTACAGCTCGGGAGGAAAGCGCACGTGCATTCCCCCTCTCGAGAAGAGGACTGACTCCCCTGGGGAGACTGCAGAAGTACCCCAAGATCCATGTCAGAACTGGAGAGAAATCCTCAAGTACCGGCACCGAATCCACACAAGATCTTAGGCCCCGGCATCGAAGGGAGAGGAATCCTGAGAGGCCCCCGAGCAACTCGCATGGGGACTGGCCTTTCCTGAGGCCACCAGAGTGGGTCCCTGAGGTCCCCGTCGTAATTCGAGAGCACCTGCCGCAACTCGAGAAAATCCAGGAGGTTCTCCCCTCCAGGCGAGATGAGGCCCATTTCCGCTGAGGCGTCTCGAGGCGAATCACACCTAACCTCTGGAACTTCCAAAGGGTCCTTCAACACCCTTGCTGCAACTCAAGTAGTTCCCCGCCATACCCGTCTCCACTCGAGAGGAAGCACGAGAGTCCCGCCCACATCCAGAGGAGCCCCGTTTCCACCTCCCAGCTCGAGAGGAGGCGATCCTTTACCTTCGTGGTCGGGAAAGAATTCCCGGCTTTCCCGTCGCATCTCAAGAGGAGGCGATCTCCACAGGAAAGGCGAGAGGAACTCCAGGGTCGTGCCACCATTCCCCGAGTTCCCCAGATGTCTCAGCCAATTCCTGGGAAACCTGTTTTCCCTGCACTGCCTCGAATTTCAAGCCGAGGATAGACTCACACCACGGTGGCACGAGGGACAGCCTCGTGGGAAAGCCTCGTGGGAAAGCCTCGAGGGAAAGCCTCGAGGGAAAGCCACAGATCCCTTGATCTACGCGAAGGGAAGATTGCCACTGCTGCTACAGCTCGGTAGGAAAGCACAAGTGCCTGCCACCACTCGAGACGAGGACTGACTCCCCTGGGGAGACTCCAGAAGTACCCCAAGATCCATGTCAGCACTGGAGAGTAATCCTCAGGTTCCAGGCACCGACTCCACACAAGGTCTTAGGCCCCGGCATCGACGGGAGAGGAATCCCGAGAGGCCCCCGAGCAACTCGCATGGGGACTGGCCTTTCCTGAGCCACCAGAGCCGTTCCCTGAGGTCCCCGTCGTAAGTCGAGAGTACCAGCCGCAACTTCGCGGAAAATCCAGCAGGATCTCCCTTCAAGGGAGATGAGGCCCATTTCCGCTGAGGCGTCTCGACGGCTATTCACAACCTAAACTCTGGAACTACCAAGGGTCTTCACACCCTTGCTGCAACTCAAGAAGTTCCCCGACATACCGTCTCCCTCGAGAGGAAGCAGGGTCCCGCCCACATCCAGAGGAGCCCCGTTTCCCTCCTTGCTCGAGAGGAGGATCCTTTCCGCGTGGTCGGAAAGAATTCCCGGCGTTCCCGTCGCATCTCAAGAGGAGGCGCTCTACACAGGATCGGCGAGAGATGGGTGATGGTGGGTGTGAGTCGAGTGCCGTGGCGAGCTGTTGTGAGGAGGTGCGGACGGGGCGTCGGTGCGTTAGCATTGTAGGTGAGGAAGCAGGGGGTGTGGTGCGCGGCGTGAAATGGGACCTGGAGACAGTCGTGGGTGACTCTGGCGATGTGGCACGACGTGGATGGCCTCGTCGGCTCGATCTGTGGAGTGAAAAGCGCCTTCGGTCTTGAGATGCGACGGGAACGCCGGGAATTCTTCCCGACCACGAGCGTACTGACAGGGAAACGGATCGCCGTCTCGGAGATCGAGAAGGAGGGTGAAACGGGGCTCCTCTGGGATGTGGTGGAGGAGGTAGGTAGGGTGAATGTGACCCGGGAGGTCTAGTGGCGAGTTGCTCGTCGAGGTGAGACGGTATTGGAGAACTCAGTGTCTGAGTTGCAGTGGCAAGGGCGTGAGGAAGACCTTTGGTTAAGGTTGCCAGGGAGTGTTTTAGGAGTGTGAAATACCGAGACGCTTCAGGCGGAAATGGGCCTCATCTCCTTGAAGGGAGATCCTGGCTGGATTTTCGGCCGAGGTTGCGGCTGGTACTCCAATCGGGACTTTGGACGGACGGGGACTGGGAGAGGCTAAGCTTGGTGGAGCGTCAAGGAAAGGGCCAGTCCGGCCATCGCAGTTGCTCGGGGCCATCTCTGGATTCCTCTCCGTCGATGCGCAGGGCCTAAAGACCTTGTGTGGAGTGCGGTGCGGAAACGCTGAGGTATTACTCTCCAGTGTCTGACATGGATCTTTGGGGTACTTCTGGAGTCTCCGGCAGCGGGAGTCAGCTCCTCGTCTCGGAGTGGGGTGGCAAGGGCATAACGTTGTGCTTTCCTACGGCGGAGCGTGGTGAGGCAGCAGTAGGGCGGCAGAGTGACTTCCGTCGCTGTGTGGTAGATCAGGGACTTGTGTGCTTTCCATCGAGGCTTTCCCTCGAGGCTTTCCGCACGGAGGCTTTGCCCACAGCAGGCTGGTCGCCTCTTGGTGTGAGTGGCAGCCGGGAGTGGTGTGATCTGAGGTTTCCTCGCGTGGGTCTTGTGAAAATGTCGAGGCGAGTAGCAGGGGGAAGAAGAAGTGTTGGTCAGGGAATTAGGCTGAGACATCTGGGAACTAGGGGGAAAGTGGTGGCGAACAAAGACCCTGCCGAGTTGGATCGCGGGTGCGAGCTGGTTCCTGTGGAGATCGCCTACCGGAGTTATGCAGTGTGCTAGATACGTGCAGAAGGGGGGGGATGTGAGCGTGGGTGGAGACGGAGAGGAGCTTCGTGGGCGGAGGGCGGGAAATGGTGCTTTCCGCGTACGGTGTGGAGGCAAGGGGTGGAAAGGATCCGCGTCCTCGTACAGAGCGTTGGGAGCTGGTTGAAGAACGGCTGGGGGCTCCTCTGGATTGGTTGGAGGGCCAGGAGCATCTCGTTGCGTTTGCTCGTCTGAGGGTTGGGATGGACGGGGTAATGTGCGGGTGGGAGTACTGGTGAGGGGGTTTGCGGAGGAGCAAGGAGGTGATGCAAGTGGCGCTCTTTGGAAGTCCAGAGGTTAGGTGGTGAGTGTCGTCGGGGGAGGGGTCCTCAGGTGACGCGTCAGGAAAATCGGTGGACCGATCATCTATCGGCCTGGGTGAGGGGAGAACCTCCTGAGATTGTTTCGAGTTGCCGCGGAGCAGGGTAGCTCGATCGTGAAGTTAGACGGACGGGGCGTACCTTCGAGGGACTGCTACTCTGGTGGCCGAGTCAGGAGGGCTCAGTCCCCATCGTGGGCGAGTTGCTGCTGGGGATGTGGAGGTGAGGCGGCTCCTCAAGGGCGAGTTTCCTTCTCGGCCTTTATGCGGAGATTGGGTCCACTACGGGGCCTAAATCTTTGTGTGGATTCGTGCCGGTACTGAAGGATTTCTCTCGGGCAGTTTGGACAATGGGATCTTGGGGTACTTTCTGCAGTCTCCCGTAGGGAGTCGCAGTCCTACTTTACGTTTCTCGAGAGGGCGAATGCACGTGCGCTTTCCTCCCGAGCTGTAGGGGCAGCAGTGTCGGGCACTTCCTTCGCGTGGATCAAGGGATCAGGGCGCTTTCCCTGGAGCTTTTCCTCACGAGCGCTTTCCCGACGGAGCTTTCGCCAGACGAGGCTTTCCCACCAGGTACCAGGCTGTCCACGCACGTGCCACCAGTGTGTAGAGTCTTATCTCGGCTGTGAATCAGAGAAAGCGTGGCAGGCGAGAAAACAGAGGTTTCCCTGGAATCGGACTGAGACTTCCGCGTACTTCTGGGAATCCGCTGGCACGCACCCTGGAATTCCTCTCGCCTTTTTCCTGTGGAGTAGCGCCTCCTCTATGAAGTGTCGGAGTGGAACTGCCGGGAATTGTTTCGCCGACCACGCAGCAAAGGAATCCCTCCATCTCGAGCTAGTGAGGGCGAAACGGGGGCTTCTCTTGGATCGTGGCCGGATCTCGCATGTCTCGCATGTGAAGTGGAGCCGATGTATGCTCGGGGGACTTTCTGAGTTGCAGCAGGGTGTGAGCAGGACTCCTTTAGAAGTTCCCAGGTAAGGTGAAGTCATTAGCCCGAGACGCTCTCAGCAGGAAACTGCGGCCTCATCTGCTGTAGGGACGAACTCCTGGATTTTCTCACGGAGTTGGGCAGGTGGCTCTACGGACTTTACGACGGGAGACCTCAGCGACCCCGCATCTGGTAGGCCTCAGGAAAAGGCCAGCGTCCCAGTGTCGAGTTGCTCGGGGGCCTCGGTGATTCACCCACCGTCGATGCGGGGCCAAGACCTTGTGTTAGGATCGTGCCGCGGAATCACTGACGGACTTCGTCTCCACTGCAGACGATGGATATTGGGGTGTACTTTGGGTAGTGCCCAGGGCAGTCAGTCCTCGTCTGAGTGGGGCATGCAGGTGCCGGTTTCTACCGCGATCTGTAGCAGCGCAGCATGTTCCGCGTCCACATCTCGCTGATCAAGGGATCTGTGAGCTTTACCTCGAGGCTCCCACGACTTTTCCCAAGAGGCTTTTTCGCCAGGCCTGTTCCCACGTGCCACCGTGGGTGTGATGTCCATCTCGGCTTGAAAGTCGAGGCAGTGCAGGAAAACAGGTTTCCCGTGGATGGAACTGAGACATCTGGGAAGACTGCTGGAAATCGTGGCAATGCCCGCTGGAGTTCCT
>NW_017215191.1:0-14111 GCF_001704415.2 Capra hircus
TGGAGGGAAGAACGCTCCTGGATTTTCTCGGAGTTGCAGCAGGTGCTCTCGACTTCGACGGGGACCTCAGGACCGCTCTGGTGGCCTCAGGAAAGGCAGTCCCCATGGGACTTGCTCGGGGCCTCTCGGGATTCCTCTCCGTCGAAGTCGGGGCCTAAGACCTGTGTGGAGTCGGTGCCGGAACCCTTAGGATTCCTCTCCAGTGCTGACATGAATCTTGGGGTACTTCTGAGTCTCCCCAGGGGAGTCAGTCCTCGTCTCGAGTGGGGGCCTGCACGTGAGCTTTCCTCTCGAGCTGTAGCAGCAGTGTCACGCTGGCATAAGACCTTGTGTGGCGTCGGTGCTGGAACCTGGAGAATTCCTCTCCCAGTGGCTGACTTGGATCTTGGGGTACTTCTGAGTCTCCCCAGGGGAGTCAGTCCTCGTCTCGAGTGGGGCCTGCACGTGCGCTTTCCTCTCGAGCTGTAGCAGCAGTGTCACGCTTCCCTTCGCTTGTATCAAGGGATCTGTGGCTTTCCCTCGAGGCTTTCCAATGAGGCTTTCCCACGAGGATTTTCCTCACGGGCTGTCCCACGTGCCACCGTGGTGTGAGTCGATCCTCGGCTTCAAATTCGAGGCAGTGCAGGGAAAACAGGTTTCCCTGGAATTGACAGAGACATCTGGGGACTCTGGGAATGGTGGAACGACCCTGGAGTTTCTCTAGCCTTTCCTGTGGAGAGGGCCTCCTCTTGAGATGCGACTGGAACGCCGGGAATGCTTTCCAGACCAAGCAGGGAAAGGATCCTTCCTCTCGAGCTATGAGGTGGAAACAGTGCTCCTCTGAAAGTGGGCGGGAAGATCTTGATACTCTCGAGTGGAGACGGGTATGTCAGAGAACTCCTTGAGTTGCAGCAAGGGTGTGAAGGACCCTTTGGAAGTTCCAGAGGTTAGGTGTGATTAGCCTCGAGACGCCTCAGCGGAAATGGGGCTCATCTCGCCTTTAAGGATGCCAAGATCCATGTCAGCACTGGAGAGGAATCCTCAGGTTCCGGCACCGAATCCACACAAGGTCTTAGGCCCCGGCATCGACGGGAGAGGAATCCCGAGAGGCCCCCGAGCAACTCGCATGGGGAATGGCCTTTCTTGGAGGCCACCAGAGCGGGTCCCTCAGGTCCCCGTCTTAAGTCGATATCACCTGTCCCAACTCGAAAAAATCCAGGAGGTTCTCCCCTACAGGCGAGATGAGGCCCATTTCCACTGAGGCGTCTCGAGGCTAATCACACCTAAACCTCTGGAACTTCCAAAGAGTTCTTCACACCCTTGCTGCAACTCAAGAAGTTCCCCCGACATACCTGTCTCCACTCGAGAGGAAGCACGAGAGTCCCCGCCCACATCCAGAGGAGCCCCGTTTCCGCCTCACAGCTAGAGAGGAGGTATCCTTTCCCTGCGTGGTCGGGAAAGAATTCCCGGTCTTCCCGTCACAACTCAAGAGGAGGCGCTCTCAACAGGAAAGGTGAGAGGAACTCCAGGGTCGTGCCACAATTCCCAGAGTACCCCAGATTTCTCAGTCCATTCCAGGGAAACCTGTTTTCCCTGCACTGCCTCGACTTTCACGCCGAGGATCGACTCAGAGCACGGTGGCACGTGGGACAGCCCTGTGGGAAAGCCTCGTGAGAAAGCCTTATGGGAAAGCCTCGAGGGAAAGCCACTGATCCCTTGATGCAATCGACGGGAAGAATGACACTGCTGTTACAGCTCGGAAGGAAAGCGCTCTTCAATGCCCCCACTCGAATGAGGACTCACTCCCCTGGGGAGACTCCCGAAGTACCCCAAGATCCATGTCAGCACTGGAGAGGAATCCTCAGGTTCCGGCACTGACTCCACACATCGACTTAGGCCCCGGCATCGACGGGACAGGAATCCGAGTGGCCCCCGAGCAACTCGCATGGGGACTGGCCTTTCCTGAGGCAACCAAAGCGGGTCCATGAGGTCCCCGTCGTAAGTCGAGAGCACCTGCCGGAACTCGAGAAAATCCAGGAGGTTCTCCCCTCCAGGCGAGATGAGGCTCATTTGCGCTGAGGCCTCTAGAGGCTAATCACACCTAACCTCTGGAACTTCGAAAGGGTCCTTCACACCCTTGCTGCAACTCAAGAAGTTCCCCGACATACCCGTCTCCACTCGAGAGGAAGCACGAGAGTCCCACCCACATCCAGAGGAGCCCCGTTTCTGCCTCCTAGCTCGAGAGGAGGGATCCTTTCCCTGCGTGGTGAGGAAAGAATTCCCCGTGTTCCCGTCGCAACTCAAGAGGAGGTGCTCTCCACAGGAAAGGCGAGAGGAACTCCACGGTCGTGCCACCATTCCCAGAGTCCCCCAGATGTCTCAGTCCATTGTTTTCCCTGCACTGCCTCGACTTTCAAGCCGAGGTTCGACTCACACCACGGTGCCACGTGGGACAGCCCTGTGGGAAAGCCTCATGGGAAAGCCTCGTGGGAAAGCCTCGAGGGAAAGCCACAGATCCCTTGATCCACGCGAAGGAAAGCGTGACACTGCTGCTACAGCTCGGGAGGAAATCGCACGTGCATGCCCCCACTCGAGACGAGAACTGACTCCCCTGGGGAGACTTCAGAAGTTCCCCAAGATTCATGTCAGCACTGGAGAGGAATCCTCAGGTTCCGGCACCGACTCCACACAAGGTCTTAGACCCCGACATCGACGGGAGAGAAATCCCGAGAGGCCCCCGAGCAACTCTCATGGGGACTGGCCTTTCCTGAGGCCACCAGAGCGGGTCCCTGAGGTCCCACTCGTAAGTCGAGAGCACCTGCCTCAACTAGAGAAAATCCAGGAGGTTCTCCCCTCCAGGCGAGATGAGGCCCATTTCCGCAGAGGCGTCTCGAGGCTAATACACTTCTAAAATCTGGAACTTCCAAAGGGTCCTTCACACCCTTGCTGCAACTCAAGAAGTTCCCTGACATAGCCATATCCACTCGAGAGGAAGCACGAGAGTCCCGCCCACATCCAGAGGAGCCCCGTTTGCGCCTCCTAGCTCGAGAGGAGGTATCCTTTCCCTGCGTGGTCGGGAAAGAATTCCCGGTGTTCCTGTCGCATCTCAAGAGGAGGCGCTCTCCACAGGAAAGGCGAGAGGAACTCCAGGGTCGTGCCACCATTCCCAGAGTCCCCCAGATGTCTCAGTCCATTCCATGGAAAACTTTTTTCCCTGCACTGCCTCGACTTTCAAGCCGAGGATCGACTCACACCAGGGTGGCACGTGGGACAGCCCTGTGGGAAAGACTCATGGAAAAGCCTCCTGGGAAAGTCTCGAGGGAAAGCCACAGATCCTTTGATCCATGCGAAGGGAAGAGTGACACTGCTGCTACAGCTCGGGAGGAAAGCGCACGTGCATGCCCCCAGTCGAGACGAGGACTGACTCCCTTGGGCAGACTCCAGAAGTACCCCAAGATCCATGTCAGCACTGGAGAGGAATCCTCAGGTTCCGGCACCGACTCCACACAAGGTCTTAGGCCCCGGCATCGACGGGAGAGGAATCCCGAGAGGCCCCCGAGCACCTTGCATGGGGACTGGCCTTTTCTGAGGCCACCAGAGCGGGTCTCTGAGGTCCCCGACCTAAGTCGAGAGCACCTGCGGCAACTCGAGAAAATCCAGGAGGTTCTCCCCTCCGGGCGAGATGAGGCCCATTTCCGCTGAGGCGTCTCGAGGCTAATCACATCTTACCTCTGGAATTTCGAAAGCGTCCTTCACACCCTTGTTGCAACCTAAGAAGTTCCCCCGACATACCCGTCTCCACTCGAGAGGAAGCACGAGAGTCCCGCCCACATCCAGAGGAGCCCCGTTTCCGACTCCTAGCTCGAGAGGAGGGATCCTTTCCCTGCGTGGTAGGGAAAGAATTCCCGGCGTTCCCGTCGCATCTCAAGAGGAGGCGCTCTGCACAGGCAAAGGCGAGAGGAACTCCAGGGTCGTGCCACATTCCCAGAGTCCCCCAGATGTCTCAGTCCATTCCAGGGAAACCTGTTTTCCCTGCACTGCCTCGACTTTCAAGCCGAGGATCAACTCACACCACGGTGGCACTTGGGACAGCCCTTTGCGAAAGCCTCGTGGGAAAGCCACAGATCCCTTGATATACGCGAAGGGAAGCATGACACTGCTGCTACAGCTCGGGAGGAAAGCGCAAATGTATGCCCCCACTCGAGACGAGGACTGACTCCCCTGGAGAGACTCCAGAAGTACCCCAAGATCCATGTCAGCACTGGAGAGAAATCCTCAGGTTCCGGCACCGACTCCACACAAGATCTTTGGCCCCGGCATCGAGGAGAGAGGAATCCCGAGAGGCCCCCGAGCAACTCGCATGGGGACTGGCCTTTCCTGAGGCCACCAGAGCGTGTCCCTGAGGTCCCCGTCGTAAGTCGAGAACACCTGCCGCAACTCGAGAAAATCCAGGAGGTTCTCACCTCCAGGCGAGATGAGGCCCATTTCCGCTGAGGCGTCTCGAGACTAATCACACCTAACCTCTGGAACTTCCAAAGGGTCCTTCACACCCTTGCTGCAACATAGGAAGATCCCCGACATACCCGTCTCCACTCGAGAGGAAGAACGAGAGTCTCGCCCACATCCAGAGGAGCCACGTTTCCGCCTCCTAGCTCGAGAGGAGGGATCCTTTCCCTGCGTGGTCGTGAAAGAATTCCCGGCGTCCCGTCGCATCTCAAGAGGAGGTGCTCTCCACAGGAAAGGCGAGAGGAACTCCAGGGTCGTGCAACCATTCCCAGAGTCCCCCAGATGTCTCAGTCCATTCCAGGGAAACCTGTTTTCCCTGCCCTGCCTCGACTTTCAAGCCGAGGATCGACTCACACCACGGTGGCACGTGGGACAGCCCTGTGGATAAGACTCGTGGGAAAGCCCTGTGGGAAAGCCTAGTGTGAAAGTCACAGAGGAACTCGAGGGTCGTGCCACCATTCCCAGAGTCCGCCAGAAAATTCCTTGTCGGGAATTTTATTGGCCTTCCGCGTAAACCTAGCTATTCAGCCTTTTTCCTCCACTTAATCTTCTTACTACCCTATAATTTCTTAATCTAATCTTACATTAATAAATACACAAGACTTTCCACGTCAATGCCGTCCATCCCGTCAAATTCCCTGGATGCAGCGTGGCTGGACACCGGCACACTGAGATATCTGGGGGACTCTTGGAATGATGGCACGACACTGGAGTTTTCTCTCGCCTTTCCTGTGGAGAGCGCCTCCTCATGAGATGCGACGGGAACACCGGGAATTCTTTCCGGAACATACAGGGAAAGGATACCTGACCGCGAGGTACGAGGCTGAAACGGGGCTCCTCTGGATGTGGTCGGGACTCTTGTTCTTCCTCTCGAGTGGAGAGGGGTATGTCGGCGATCTTCTTGAGTTGCAGCAAGGGTGTGAAGGACCCTTTGGAAGTTCCAGAGGTTAGGTGTGATTAGACTCGAGACACCTCAGCGGAAATGGGCCTCATCTCGCCTGCAGGGGAGAACCTCCTGGGTTTTCTCGAGTTTCAGCAGGTGCTCTCCAGTTACGACCGGGACTTATGTAACCCGCTCTGGTCCGCTCAGGTAATGCCAGTCGACTTGGAGTTGCTAAGGGGCCTCTCGGGATTCCTCTCCGGTCGATGACGGGGCCTAAGAGCTTGTTTGGAATCGGTGCCCGAACCTGAGGTTTCCTCTCCAGTGCTGACATGGATCTTGGGGTACTACTGGAGTCTCCACAGGGTAGTCATCTTCATCTCCAATGGGGGCATGCACGTGCGCTTTTCTCCCGAGCATTAGGAGCACAGTCAATTTTCCCGTTGGGTTGATCAAGGGGTTTCTTGTTTTCCCTCGAGGCTTTCCCACGAGGCTTTCCCACGAGGCTTTCCCACAGGGCTGTCCCACGTGCCACCATCGTGTGAGTCAGTCCTCCCCGTGAACGTCGAGGCAGTGAAGGGTAAACAAGTTCCTCTGGAAAGGACTGAGACATCTGGGGGACTCTTGGAATGGTGGAACGACCCTGGAGTTCCTCTCACCTTTCTTGTGGAGCGTGCCTCCTCTTGAGATGCGACAGGTACGACAGGAATTTTTCCCGGCCAATCAGGGAAAGGATCCCTCATCTTGAGCCAGGAGGGGGAATTGGGGCTCCTCTGGATGTGGGTGGTACCCTGGTGATTCCTATGGAGTGGCAACGGGTCTCTCCTGGAACCTCTTGAGTTGCAGCTAGGGTGTGAAGGACCCTTTGGAAGTTCCAGAGGTTAGGTGTGATTAGCGTTGAGACGCCTCAGCGGGAAATGGGCCTCATCTCGCCTGGAGGGGAGAACCTAATGGATTTTCTCTAGTTGCGGCAGGTGCTCTCGACTTACGACGGGGACCTCAGGGACCCGCTCTAGTGACCTCAGGAAGGGCCAGGAGCCATGCGAGTTCCTCGGGGGCCTCTCAGGATTCCTCTCCCTTCGATGCCGGGGCCTAAGACCTTGTGTGGAGTCGGTGCCGGAACCGGAGGATTCCTCTCCAGTGTGGACATGGATCTTGGGGTACTTCTGGAGTCTCCCCAGGGGAGTTAGTCGTCGTCTTGTGTGGGGGCATGAACGTGCGCTTTCCTCCCGAGCTGTAGCAGCAGTGCCACGCTTCCCCTTTGCATGGATCAAGGGATCTGTGGCTTTCCCTCGTGGCTTTCCCACGAGGCTTTCCCACAGGGCTGTTTCATGTGCCATCGTGGTGTGAGTCGATCTTCGGCTAGAAATTCGAGGCAGTGCAGGGAAATCAGGTTTCCCTGAAATGGACTGAGACATCTGGGGGACTCTGGGAATGGTGGCACGACCCCTGGAGTTCCTCTCGCCTTTCCTGTGGAGAGCGCCTCCTCTTGAGATGCGCCAGGAACGCCAGGAATTCTTTCCTGTCTACGCAGGGAAAGGATCCCTCCCTCTCGAGCTAGGAGGCGGAAACGGGGCTCCTCTGGATGTGGGCGGGTCTCTGGTGCTTCCTCTCGTGTGGAGACGGGTATGTCGGTGAACTTCTTGAGTTGCAGCAAGGGTGTGATGGACCCTTTGGAAGTTCCAGAGGTTAGGTGTGATTAGACTCGAGACGCCTCAGCGGAAATGGGCCTCATCTCGCCTGCAGGGGAGAACCTCCTGGATTTTCTCGAGTTTCAGCAGGTGCTCTCCAGTTACGACCGGGACTTATGTAACCCGCTCTGGTCCACTCAGGAAATGCCAGTCGACTTGCGAGTTGCTAAGGGGCCTCTCGGGATTCCTCTCCGGTCGATGACGGGGCCTAAGACCTTGTTTGGAGTCGGTGCCCGAACCTGAGGTTTCCTCTCCAGTGCTAACATGGATCTTGGGGTACTACTGGAGTCTCCCACAGAGGGAGTCATCTTCGTCTCCAATGGGGGCATGCGCGTGCGCTTTTCTCCCGAGCATTAGGAGCAGAGTCAATTTTCCCGTTGGGTTGATCAAGGGGTTTCTTGTTTTTCCCTCGAGGCTTTCCCACGAGGCTTTCCCACAGGGCTGTCCCACGTGCCACCATCGTGTGTGTCGGTCCTCCGCGTGAACGTCGAGGCAGTGCAGGGTAAACAAGTTCCTCTGGAAAGGACTGAGACATCTGGGGGACTCTTGGAATGGTGGAACGACCCTGGAGTTCCTCTCACCTTTCTTGTGGAGCGTGCCTCCTCTTGAGATGCGACAGGTACGACAGGAATTCTTTCCCGGCCAATCAGGGAAAGGATCCCTCACATTGAGCTAGGAGGGGGAATTGGGGCTCCTCTGGATGTGGGTGGTACCCTGGTGATTCCTATGTAGTGGCGACGGGTCTCTCGTGGAACTTCTTGAGTTGCAGCTATGGTGTGAAGGACCCTTTGGAAGTTCCAGAGGTTAGGTGTGATTAGCCTCGAGACGTCTCAGTGGAAATGGGCTTCATCTCGCCTGAAGGGGAGAATCTCCTTCATTTTCTCGAGTTGTGGCAGGTGCTCTCGACTTACGACGGGGACCTCAGGGACCCGTTCTGTTGGCCTTAGGAAAGACCAGTTCCCATGTGAGTTGCTAGAGGGCCTCTCGGGATTCCTCACCGGTAGATGCCGGGGCCCAAGACCTTGTGTGGAGTGGGGGCCAGAACCTGAGTATTCCTCTCCAGTGCTGACATGTTTTTGGGATACTTCTGAAGTCTCCCAAGGGGAATCAGTCCTCGTCTCGAGTGGGGGCATGCGCATGCCCCTTCCTCCCGAGCTGTAGCAGCAGTGTCATGCTTCCCGTCGCGTGGATCAATGGATCTGTGGCTTTTCCTCTAGGCTTTTCCTAGAGGCTTTCCACGAGGCTTTCCCACAGGGCTGTCCCCCGTGCCACCGTGGTGTGAGGCGATCCTCGGCATGAAAGTTTAGGCACTCTGTAAAAACAAGATCCTCTGGAATGGACTGAGACATCTGGGGACGCTTGAAATGGTGGCACGACCATGGAGTTCCTCTCTCCCTTCCTGTGGAGAGCGCCTCCACCTGAGATGCGACGGGAATGCCGGAAGTTCTTTCCCGACCAAGCAGGGAAAGGATCCCTCATCTCTAGCTAGGAGGATGAAACGGGGCTACTCTGGATGTGGGCAGGACCCTCGTGTTTCCTCTCGAGTGGAGATGGGAATGTCGGGGAACTTCTTGAGTTGCAGCAAGGGTGTGAAGGACCCTTTGGAAGTTCCAGAGATTAGATGTAATTAGCCTCGAGACACCTCATTGGAAATGGGCCTCATCTCGCCTGGAGGGGAGAACCTCCTGGATTTTCTCGAGTTGCGGCAGGTGCTCCCGACTTACGACGGGGACGTCAGGGACCCGCTCTGGTGGCTTCATCAAAGGCCAGTCCCCATGCCAGATGCTGGGGGGCTTCTCTTGATAACTCTCCTGTTGATGCCCGGGCCGAACAACTTGTGTGGTTCGGGGCCGGAACCTGAGGTTTCCTCTGCAGTGCTGACATGGATATTGGGGCTCTTCTGGAGTCTCCCCTGGAGAGTCAATCCTCCTCTCAAGTGAGGGCACGCACGTGTGCCTTTCCTCCCGAGCTGTAGCAGCAGGGTCACGCTTCCCGTCGTGTGGATCAAGGGATCTGTGGCTTTCCCTGGAGGCTTTCCCACGAGGCTTTCTCACAGGGCTTTCCCTCGTGCCACCGTGGTGTGAGTTGATCCTCAGCGTGAAAGTCGAGGCAGTGCAGGGAAAACAGGTTCCTCTGGATTGGACTGATGCTGGGAGCCAGTATGAGGACTCCCGTCCGTGATAACGTCATGAGGAAGAAAACTGACATAGGCATGGTGTGTTCAGACTTCAGGGACCCCTCTGGAAGTTCCTACGCACATACCCCCAACAAAAATCTGCCGGCTTTTTTGCTCTGCTTTTCCACTCTTCTGACATTTTCTGGAAAAAGTCAATTCAGGGCTTTAGTCTTCAGCATTTGAAAGAGTGTTTCAATCCAAAAACCCCTCTGAATGCTTTCTAGCCTGCCTGCAGGACTCGTACAGCTGGGCATGTGATTGTTTGAGGCCTCCTTTCCCCAGGAGGCACAGGAAGCTTAAAGCATCCTAGGAATGTAGGGGCATCCGAGGAGTCAAAATCTTTATAATAGGACTGATTAAAAGTTTCATTTTTTGGGTCAATGCTTGCTGCTAAATTTTCATATCCTTTATTTTTAGATAGAGTTGGTATATTAAAAAAACAAGTAGTAGACCTGGTATTAGGAACATTAGATCTTTGAGTTAAGTACCCTTCTTTGTTATAACCCACTGCACCTTTGTTTTATAGAGATGTAACTTTAATGCTTTAAGGAAATGCAGATTAAAGAAAAACACTTCAGAGGAAACAAAATTAACATTCATTAAGGAAGAGAGCCAAAAAGTGTTTAACAAGCCTCTTGGCCAGAAGATAATGTAAATCACCAGAGACCTTTTGTATACAAAATGATGTACAGAAAGAGTCCTGGGGTGCAAACGCTACATAATTTTGTGTTACCCATTGAACTCCATGTTTTATCAAAAGTATAAAAGGCTTTATGAACAATAAAGGATGGGGCCAGTTTCTCGGACCAGTTTCTCGAACTAGTCTCTCGGCCTGGTTTCTTGAGACTCAGGCTCCCCCCGTGTCTTTTTCTCTCTTTCTTCTTCTCTCCCTTTCCTTCTCTCTGCTTTTTACTTTAACTTCAGGCTGAATCTCCACCAGGGGCGCGGAGGCTCGCCAGGTCTACTTACTTGCCATGGCTGTTAAGACCTGCACGAAAGGGAGCTTAAGGTGAGGCACCCTTAGATATTCAAGCAGGGGCTGGTGGCCCAACGTAGATGGTGAAAATTCTTTGTCTGGAATTTTATTGGCCTTCCACGTAAACCAAGATATTCAGCCCTTTTCCTCCAGTTAATCTTCTTACTACACTATAATTTCTTAATCTAATCTTACATTAATAAATAAAAAAGACTTTCCACGACAACGCCGTCCATCCGTCGAATTCCCTGGATCCAGCGGGGCTGGACCCCGGCAGACTGAGATATCTGGGGGACTCTTGGAATGGTGGCATGACCCTGGAGTTCCTCCGCCTTTCCTGTGGAGAGCGCCTCCTTATGAGATGCGACCGGAACACCGGGAATTCTTTCCCGAACATGCAGGGAAAGGATACCTGACCTCGAGGTATGAGGCGGAAACAGGGCTCCTCTGGATGTGGGCGGGATTCTCGTGCTTCCTCTCCAGTGGAGTCAGGTATGTCGGGGAACTTCTTGAGTTGCAGCAAGGGTGTGAAGGACCCTTTGGGAAGTTCCAGATGTTAGGTATGGTTAGCCTCGAGACGCCTCAGAGGAAAAGGGCCTCATCTCGCCTGGAGGGGAGAACCTCCTGGATTTTCTCGAGTTGCGGCAGGTGCTCTTGACTTACTACGGGGACCTCAGGGAACCGCTCTGGTGGCCTCAGGAAAGGCCAGTCCCCATGCGAGTTGCTCTGGGGGCCTCTCGGGATTCCTCTCCCGTCGATGCCGGGGCCTAAGACCCTGTGTGGAGTCGGTGCCGGAACCTGAGGTTTCCTCTTCAGTGCTGACATGGATCTTGGGGTACTTCTGAAGTCTCCCCAGGGGAGTTAGTCGTCGTCTTGTGTGGGGGCATGAACGTGCGCTTTCCTCCCGAGCTGTAGCAGCAGTGCAACGCTTCCCTTCGCGTGGATCAAGGGATCTGTGGCTTTCCCTCGAGGCTTTCCCACGAGGCTTTCCCACAGTGCTGTCCCACGTGCCATCGTGGTGTGAGTCGATCCTCGGCTAGAAATTCGAGGCAGTGCAGGGAAATCAGGTTTCCCTGAAATGGACTAAGACATCTGGGGGACTCTGGGAATGGTGGCACGACCCTGGAGTTCCTCTCGCCTTTCCTGTGGAGAGCACCTCCTCTTGAGATGCGACAGGAACGCCCGGAATTCTTTCCCGACCACGCAGGGAAAGGATCCCTCCTCTCGAGCTAGGAGGCGGAAACGGGGCTCCTCTGGATGTGGGCGGGTCTCTGGTGCTTCCTCTCGAGTGGAGACGGGTATGTCGGGGAACTTCTTGAGTTGCCAGCAAGGGTGTGAAGGGTCCTTTGGAAGTTCCAAAGGTTAGGTGTGATTAGCCTCGAGACGCCTCAGCGGAAATGGGCCTCATCTCGCCTGGAGGGGAGAACCTCCTGGATGTTCTCAAGTTGCGGCAGGTGCTCTCGACTTACGACAGGGACCTCAGGGACCCGCTCTGGTGGCCTCAGGAAAGGCCAGTCCCCAAGCGAGTTACTCGGGGGCCTCTCGGGATTCTTCTCCCGTCGATGCCGGGGCCTAAAACCTTGTGTGGAGACGGTGCTGGAACCTGAGGATTCCTCTCCAGTGCTGACATGGATCTTGGGGTATTTCTGGAGTCTCCCCAGGGGAGTCAGTCCTCGTCTCGAGTGGGGGCATGCACGTGCGCTTTCCTCCCGAGCTGTAGCAGCAGTGTCACGCTTCCCTTCGCCTGGATCAAGGGATCTGTGCCTTTCCCTTGAGGCTCTCCCACGAGGCTTTCCCAGAAGGCTTTCTCACAGGGCTGTCCCACGTGCCACCGTGGTGTGAGTCGATCCTCGGCTTGAAAGTCGCGGCAAATCGAGGGAAAACAGATTTCCCTGGAATGGACTTAGACATCTGCGGGACTCTGGGAATGGTGGCAAGACCCGGGAGTTCCTCTCGCCTTCCAGTGGAGAGCGCCTCCTCTTGAGATGCGACGGGAATGCCGGGAATTCTTTCCCGACCACGCAGGGAAAGGATCCCTCCTCTCGAGCTAGGAGGCGGAAACGGGGCTCCTCTGGATGTGGGCGGGCTCTCGTGCTTACTCTGAAGTAGAGACGGGAATATCGGGGAACTTCTTGAGTTGCAGCAAGGGTGTGAAGGACCCTTTGGAAGTTCCAGAGGTTAGGTGTGATTAGCCTCGAGACGCCTCAGCGGAAATGGGCCTCATCTCGCCTGGAGGGGACAACCTCCTGGATTGTTTCTAGTTGGCGGCAGGTCCTCTCGGTCTTACGACGGAGACCTCAGGGACCCGCTCTGGTGGCCTCAAGGAAAGGCCAGTCCCCATGCGAGTTTCTCGGGGGCCTCTCGGGATTTCTCTGCCGTCCATGCCGGGGCTTAAGACCTTGTGTGGACTCGGAGCCGGAACGTGAGGATTACTCTCCAGTGCTGACATGGATCTTGGGGTACCTCCGGAGTCTCCCCAGGGGAGTCAGTCCTCGTCTCAAGTAGGGGTATGCACGTGTGCTTTCCTCCCGAATTGCAGCAGCAGTGTCACGCTTCCCTTCCCGAGGATCAAGGGATCAGTGGCTTTCCCTCGGGGCTTTCCCATGAGGCTTTCACACGAGGCTTTCCCACAGGGCTGTCCCACGTGCCACCGTGGTGTGAGTCGATCCTCCGGCTTGAAAGTTGAGGCCAATGCAGGGAAAACAGGTTTCCCTGGAATGGACTGAGATATCTGGGGCACTCTCGGGAATGGTGGGCACCACCCTGGAGTTCCTCTCGCCTTTCCTGTGGAGAGCGCCTCTTTTTTGAGATGCGACGGGAACGCCGGGAATTCTTTCCCGACCACGCAGGGAACGGATCCCTACTCTCGAGCTAGGAGGCGGAAACGGGGCTCCTCTGGATGTGGGCGGGACTCTCGGTGCTGTCCTCTCGAGTGGAGATGGGTTTATCTGGGAACTTCTTAAGTTGCAGCAGGGGTGTGAAGGACCCTTTGGAAGTTTCAGAGGTTATGTGTGATTAGCCTCGAGACGCCTCAGCGGAAATGGGCCTCATCACGCCTGGAGGTGAGAACCTCCTGGATTTTCTCGAGTTGCGGCAGGTGCTCTCAACTTACAAAGGGCACAATAGGGACCGCTCTGTTGGCCTTAGGAAAGGCCAGTCCCCATGCGAGTTGCTCGGGGGCCTCTCGGGATTCCTTCCCGACGATGCCGGGGCCTAAGACCTTGTGTGGAGTCGGTGCTGGAACCTGAGGATTCCTCTCCAGTGCTGACATGGATCTTGGGGTACTTCTGGAGTCTCCCCAGGGGAGTCAGTCCTGGTCTCGAGTTTGGGTATGCACGTGCGCTTTCCTCCGAGCTCTAGCAGCATTGTCACGCTTCCCTTCGCGTGGAACAAGGGATCAGTGGCTTTCCCTCGAGGGTTTGACGCTTTCCACGAGGCTTTCCCACAGGGCTTTCCCTCGTGCAACCGTGGTGTGAGTCGATCCTCGGCTTGAAAGTGAGGCAGTGCAGGAAAACAGTTTTCCCTGGAATGGACTGAGACATCTGGGGACTCTGGGAATGGTGGCACGACCCTGGAGTTCCTCTCGCCTTTCCTGTGGAGAGCGCCTCCTCTTGAGATGCGATGGGAAGCCGGGAATTCTTTCCCGACCACGCAGGGAAAGGATCCCTCCTCTCGAGCTAGGAGGCGGAAACGGGCTCCTCTGGATGTGGGCGGGACTCTGTGCTTCCTCTCGAGTGGAGACGGGTATGTCGGGAACTTCTTGAGTTGCAGCAAGGGTGTGAAGGACCTTTGGAAGTTCCAGAGGTTAGGTGTGATTAGCCTCGAGACGCCTCAGCGGAAATGGGCCTCATCTCGCCTGGAGGGGAGAACCTCCTGGATTTTCTCGAGTTGCGGCAGGTGCTC